>NC_058411.1:69817540-70098859 GCF_002201575.2 Neomonachus schauinslandi | reverse complement strand
GAAGAATGAAGCGGGGGAAATCGGAGGGGTAGACGAACCATGAGAGACGATGGACTCTGAAAAACAAACAGGGTTCTAGAGGGGAGGGGGGTGGGAGGATGGGTTAGCCTGGTGGTGGGTATTGAGGAGGGCACATTCTGCATGGAGCACTGGGTGTTATGCACAAACAATGAATCATGGAACACTTCATCTAAAACTAATGATGTAATGTTTGGGGATTAACATAAGAATAAAAAATAATAATAATAAAAAAAAAATATTTTTAGCTCAGTTTCAATTCCCTAAAAAGAAATGCCACCTAAAAGAAATGTGTTAGGCACCCTCTAAATGTTTCTCATTAAGTTGCCAACACTGGTACTCACCCCTTCAGGCTGGCTTAGAGCACTCGGCCTCACTCTGCTCTGTATGCCATCCGAGGAATAAACCTAAGACTAGCTGCTATTTGAAAGAAAGGGACTACATCTGTAAGAATTTGTATGTTAATATTTGTAAAATATTGTGAGAAATAATAGGAAAAAGCAGCCTAGAAAACAGTGCTCTGCAATGAAATTACAGAAATGGTAGTAAAGAAACCAAACTGAGAGTTTTTCCTAATAAAGGGGCAGGTTAGTTCTCATAGTATAAACAGTCTTAGCTAAGTGGCTAATTCTTCTAAAAAGACCAGCTCTTGGTTAAGAGTGAAAACATAACCACCGTGTCTGGATTTAGCACGCAAAGAACTCCCTAGAATGGTTCTCATGCTGTCTAACTCTGAGCATCCTGATTCTTTTTTTGTCTTTAATTATGCTGCCGAACACCTAACTTTTTATGTAAAAGTGAGTCTAAGGAGACAGGATGAGCAAAGCCCTACAAATGCCCACTCACCTCCCATGATTTTGGACTGGCAGTTAATAAACTCCGGCTTCCTGTCCGTGAGGTACCTCTGGCAGGTGTGGTGGAGGATCTGGAAGAAGGTGCATTTTTCTGAGGCTGTGCTGGCTACCCACTGGTCAAATGCGTTTTCAAACAACAAATCAAACTCTGCAGAATCCTGGAAAAGACAGTGAAATAACTACTGATCTCAATCTATAAAAACTGCTGCTTTCAGCTTACTCCTGACAAAAGACTCGTAAAGGCAAAAACACCTTTCAAAACTTTGGTCTTAATCACAAGGCTCATCTTTATTAGCACCTAGATGCATGGAAAGAGAGTCCACCTTTCTCTGTTTATCAAGCAACCCCCCAGATCTGAAGAGTATTTATAGATGTCCTTAGGAGGCTAGTATCACCAAAGCCCTTCCAGCATACCACACATGGATCTGGCAGAATTTAGGCTACATGCTGCCTTCCCAATGACCTGGAAAAGGATTCCTTCAGGTTCTTAGCTCTATTAATTAATCTTGCTCCTAACCTTTGGTAAGGAAAAGATTCTCCCTTATTATTTTAGCATATAGTTACAATTTACATTTGATTTTTCCTCATTATTGAGGTTTTGCATAGCGAGTATGTGTGAGCAAAAGGGAAAGTACTTAAATAAATAATTCTACCTTAAAATGTTTCTCATGTATAAATCCAAATACATAATTCGTAAGGTGTCATCTGTTTGTTTGTTTGTTTTGGAAAAAAAACCTGATCACTGGTGGTATTAGGAGATAAATGAAGCTTTGATGAACATAGTTTTTCATATTAATAACCATGGACATGATATCTGAACTCTGCCCTTTGCACTTGGCTGATACACATACAGGAACCAGCATTTCTTCAGTATGCATCCCCTTACATTTCTGCATCAAACATGATGAAAAGACTTGTAGTTCCCCATAAGGACACAGAAATCCAAAAGTCTTAGCCACATCACTGAAATAGAGAAATAGTTTGTTAGAGATGACTCAGATAACCACCAGCACTGCCAAGGTCAGTGAGAGAGTCATCGTGTGAAGAGAACACTTTCGCTCAACACTGGGCATTCACTCACCCGATTAGGATCGATGCCATTAACCTGGCGAAGTTGCTCAAGCATCCACTGTGATCTCCGCACGAACGACGTGGAGCCTTCAAACTGTTTGACCTTCGTGATGGATGCTTGTGTGGGTTTCTTGTTTGTTACTGCCAAGAAAAGACCACTCAGATTAGCGGGCGTGAAGGTTGGTTTGTTTTCTCATTACACCTACGTGTGTATACACACACACACACAGAATATGAATATGTGTGTCTTTGATGAGGGGTGAACTCAAAAGAAATAGTTATACTCTCCACTCTCAAGTAATTACAACATAATTATAATTGTGAAGGCTGCTTCATTTATGTCTTCATTCAAACTAAACACAACTCAACCGAGGGACACCAAGCACTTTTAACGGAGGCTACAAGTGCACGATGACCAACTGCAGGGAAAGCAGCATGCGGGGTTGGCAGGCATCAGGGTAGAGTTCACTGGGAAAAGCTGAATTGTAGAGGAAGTGGAGGTTACTGGCTCCCCTAGGGAACTGCAATGCATATTTCCTTTTTTTTTTTTTTTTTAAAGATTTTATTTATTTATTTGAGAGAGAGAATGAGAGAGAGAGAGCACATGAGAGGGGGGAGGGTCAGAGGGAGAAGCAGACTCCCTGCTGAGCAAGGAGCCCGATATGGGACTCGATCCCGGGACTCCAGGATCATGACCTTAGCCGAAGGCAGTCGCTTAACCGACTGAGCCACCCAGGCGCCCTGCAATGCATATTTCCAATGTGATATTCCAGTGTAAATAAATCAGGCTTCACCTGATAGAGTAAGATAGAGTAATGCTTCACTTTAAAAAAATATTTGGGGGTGCCTAGGTGGCTCTGTCGTTAAGCATCTGCCTTCGGCTCAGGCCATGATCCCGGGGGTCCTGGGATGGAGTCCCACGTTTGGCTCCCTGCTCCGCGGGAAGCCCGCTTCTCCCTCTTCTACTCCCCTTGCTTGTGTTCCCTCTCTCGCTGTGTCTCCGTCTCTTTCAAATAAATAAGTGAAATCTTTAAAATAAATAAATAATGAAAAAAATATTGTTCAGTTTGAATCTAGTTTGCATCTGTTTCTGACTGTGTTTGGTATTCACGCACCGCCCCCCTCCCAAATTCCTGAGGTCACCACACCTGCAGGACCAAGACATTTGCTTCTCCCAGCCTTAGTCAGTTCTTCCTTTGCCCTTTCCATGCTGAGGGTGGACAGTGTCACCTCGCAGACAGAGGCCAAGCACCAGCCACTAGGAGAGAGTCACTCTGGATATTTCCACATCTGCTTACTTCGTGACTTAGAGCCTCCCGGGTGGCGTGGTCATTAAGTGTTTTAAAAGGGCTTTCCTAAAAGCTCCTCCTAGGCCTCGCTGTAGGAGTTTGTAAAATTTAACAGAAATGATGCTATTAAGGGAACCGGAAAAAGTGGAAAGTACTACTTGTAATGAATGTAATCCCGATAAGCCTGTGCATCGATGGCACATTCTTTCTTTGCTTCCAATAACCCTGCAGGTCCTACATTTCCAGATAACTATGCAGATGTTCAACAGATGGCAAAAAGAATCCTTGAGGGATGAAGGACAGAAAGCACCTACTCCAGTCACGGGTGCTGGTAAGAAGACTCTCCTTCATGCATAGGAGAGTTTAGGGCAATTTCAGTATCTGGGGTCATTAAAGCAGGAACACAGGGACCAAGAGGCGAATGAGATGTGGGCACCCTGCCCTTACATCTAGTGAGAGCCCTAGGCTTCCAAGATTAAAGACCTCTTTTTATGACACTCTCCCCTTTGCTCCAAACCAGAATTTAGCAAACATTTAAAAAATAATTTCAAATAATGCTTAGGTTTATTACTCATTATGTCAGTTAGATTTGGCTAAAAGCTTCTGAACATTTCATACCAATTACGTTTACTTCCACGGTTAAAAAGTCACCATCCCCTTAACACTCTCGATCAGTGGAATTTTATAGTCTTCTATTCACAAACAGCCTGTCTGGCTTATGGCTCTGTAAGTCCATTCCCCGAACTAAATTCAGGCAACAGTATCAGTCTAGCCATTTAACTTAATGCATTTATTTCATGTGTCTCCTATGAGATCTAACAGGTTTCTCTGCCAGCCATGCCCTGCTCTTCTGTTTTCATGGTAGAGGAAACAACATACCTGGAATACAGGCAAGTCCTAAAATGTGCTGAAAAGATTAAAGAATACTTTTCAATAACAGGAAAACATGGGTTCCTGTATTAGACACACACCCCTAAACACACAAAGAGGATTTCCTCCTTTGTTTATGTAAATTACACGACATTTAGGCATCCTGGGAAACATGAAGGTTTTCCTTCTAGCTTTAAAGTCATTATGAACTCCTATTTTTACTTCTGGTCCACTTATTTCCAAGTGGTTCACAGCATTATAAAAACTCAAAACACAATGCAGGATCACTGTAATTACTGGCATGTTTAGGATTGACATTTTAGAAAAGCAAGTTCCACTGGAAGCCTGTCACTGAAATGAGAAGGGCAGGAACCCCACCCACATGACAAATGCCCCACAGAACTACTAACCGAGATGGCGCTGCAGAGCGGTCATTTTTCCTGAGGCACTTAAGCTCGAGCCCTGCCTGCCTTGTGCTCTCTACTCGCTTATTCTTTGCCCAGTTCTTGGAATCTCGGTAGTTTTCCTGGGCACTGAGCCCGGTTTGGTTTAATTTTTGTTTATTATCTCCAACATCCCAGTTTCTATTTTGAAGCAGGTGCCCTAAAATTATATTATTATATACACATTATATAGAGTTAAATAAAGACTTTCCACTTCTGAAATCAAAACAACTGCACAAACACACCATTGCCAGACTTTCTGAGTTCCGTGCTTGAAGGAGCCATGTTTAATCCCCTTTGTTGTCTTGGTGCTTTTGGGGTCCAAAGCTGATAAAAAACATGTCAGTCAAATTCTGGACGTCCGGTGAAAAACAGGAATCTTTCTTCTTCCAAAGGCAAATTGACTGATAGCATACCCTGGGTCAGTAATATTGGAGTGCTCTAATACTACTGAGTATTAGTACTCTAATACTACTGAGTAGTAGTACTCAGGGTAGAAGGGGGTTGCTATTTCCCAGGAGCAAAAGATGGCGGGAGCCTGGTGGACAAAAGGGAGAATGGAATGAGATGAAAACGGGGAGGTACTCGAGGCCCAGATCATGTAGGGCCTTGGGTTTTAGTCTAAGCATTTTGGGATGCCATTGAGGAGTTTTTAAAAGATGGTTCAGTCTTCTATACTTAAGTTTGAATGGCGGTCTGCTCAGAGAAACCAGTGTGGAGAGAATCCTCAATACAACAGACTCTGTAGTCACTATTTTGAGTAACTTTTTTTTTTTTTTTTTTTTAAAGATTTTATTTATTTATTTGAGAGAGAGAATGAGATAGAGAGAGAGAGCATGAGACGGGGGAAGGTCAGAGGGAGAAGCAGACTCCCCGCCGAACAGGGAGCCCGATGCGGGACTCGATCCTGGGACTCCAGGATCATGACCTGAGCCGAAGGCAGTCGCCCAACCAACTGAGCCACCCAGGTGCCCCTATTTTGAGTAACTTTAAAGGCCAGATAACCAGGGCATTTCTGTCATGCCTTTAACGTTCACGAGGACAAGGGAAATATACAGGCATTTAAAGGGGCAGGGTAAGCGTGGTACTCCCAGGTTAAGACCACCCAGAACCAGCCTGGTTCCCTGGCTCTCCACTCCAACCGCGCACCAGAATCATCTGGGAGTTTTTACCACAAATACACCAAACCACATGAGTCAGAATCTCTGGAGGTGTGGCCTGGCATCCACATTTTCGGTTTCCCTAGGTGATTCTAGAGCACAGTGACTGCTGAAACCACTGCGAGTGTATTAACTTATTTCACAAATATTTACGGGACATTTATTAGATGGGAGACACAAAAGTCTGTTTTGTGGGCAATTCAAAGATTGAATAAGATATGGTTCTAAGTCAAGAACCTGAGCGGTGGGGGGTGGGGCTATTAAGAATGATGGAGAACAGTGCTCATGCATAACGGGAGTCATCTGAGGTGTTGGGGAGGGAGGGGGCTTTGAGGACCAAAGCAGAGTTGGGGAAAGTCAGGCAGACTTCTTAAAGCAGCCACATTCCAGCTAAGAGACCATGAGCCCTCACCCAGGCTTCTGTGATTTCTCCCACACTGGTTTCTCTGAGCAGACTGGCCATTCAAACTTAAGTATGGAAGACTGAACCATCTTTTAAAAACTCCTCAATGGCATTCCAAAATGCTTAGAATAAAACCCAAGGCCCTTACCATGACCCGCAAAGCCCTACATGATCTGGGCCTCGAGTACCTCCCCGTTCTCATCTTATTCCATTCTCCCTTTTGTCCACCAGGCTCCCGCCACCTTTTGCTCCTGGAAATAGCAACCCCCTTCTACCCTTTGCAAATGCTGTTCTCTTTATAGAAATACTCCTTCCTTTGTTTTTTTTATGGTTGTCTCTTGTTTGTCATTCAGATTTCAGCTTACATGTCAAACTCCATAAAAAAAAGTGTGTGATCATTTATCTGCAGAGATTTCCCTCACCATGTTATTTCTTTCACTGAACTCTGTTCCTTGCAAAATTCTGTTCTTTTGTTCATTTCAAACCTGGATAAAATACTTGAAATTTGCTTCTCTGGAATATTCGTGAAGAATAAAACCAGATTGCTATCGTGTCCGTGGAGTCCTAAAAGATGTAAGAGGTAGAGATATCCCCACACGGATCTTGTAAGCTATTGCCTACCAGTTTGTGAGGTAGGATCCTAGAAATTGACATACTAACAAGTGACATTTTCCCCAGTAATTAAGTTTTTTTTTTAAAAGATTTTATTTATTTATCTATTTTAGAGAAAGAGCGAGAACACACACAAGCGTGGGAGTGGGGGGAGGGGGAGAGGGACAGAGAGAATTCCATGCAGACTCCCTGCTGAGTGCAGAGCCCAGACATGGGGCTCCATCTAATGACCCCAAGATCATGACTTGAGCTGAAATCAAGAGTCCGATGCTTAACTGACCCAGCCTCTCAGGCGCCCCCAGCAATTAAAGTTTTAAAAAAATCTTTTAAAAATACAGTTTCTGGTTTTTTCTCTTGTACTTGACCACAGGTCTGTGACAGAGGCAGCGTTACTGCTGTCATCACTATATTTACAGACAAGGAAACTGAGGCATGGAAAGCGCTAACTTGCAAAAGTAATACTGTTCATAAATGAGAAAACCGCAATTACACAATGAGCTTAGGGTCCACCGCTCTTTTTACTATAGCTTTTTGCTGCAATGTCAAATGCCACATTTTATTGCATGTGGGAAGCTCATTAAATAAGGGCTAACTGAATTTTTTGTTCTAATAATGATACTACTGTTGTGATTTTGACAATATCCTGAACTGTTATTCCCTTAGTATTTCCCTTTAAATAAACTTGGTTTTTCACTTAAGTTAATGAGGAACAAAGCATATTAAAGCCATAAATAGATACATGGCTCTGCCTACATTAAATAGAAAATAATGTAAAAAATACAATTAAGACATAAATGTTATTAATCTCAAATTAGAGAGTTGTGGAAGGTTTGGCATGTAAGGTCCACTATAAGGTAAAGTGGTGATTATCAAGTGTAGACAGGTGTTAAAGCCAATCACAACACAGATGTTCCCCTCGATATAATCATGAAACTTACCTGGAAATGGCTTCTCTAAGAGAACTGCATCATATGCATTGGGACTCACTTAGTAAGTCATGTTTTGGAGTTATCCAGGCCTAACGCTGCTGCTTTTTCACTTACTACCACTCCTGTTACCCACTGTTTTCTGTTGGTATCAGAGGAAAACAGGAGCATGGGGCCAACCAAACTCAGGTCCTTTTGCTACCAGCTCTGATAAAAAGAATATGGTTCTCATGGGGGCATGCCTCCTCATTCGCCTTCATGTAGCCTTCATTTACCTCTCAGCTGTAGTTAAGAAGCAGTGATAGAAACTATTATGTCTACAATATCGGCACCATCATTACTCAGGTGGTGAAATATCTTTCCCTCATGAACTAATGGCATAAAAAAGGTCTTTTTTTTTTTTTTTTTAAAAAAGATGGGCCCTCCATGAAAGATTGTTCAAATACAAAATAAGACACTTAGTATAGTCAAAGGGTGGAGACCACCAGCCTCGCTTCTGCGCAATCAGAAAATTCTATTTAACTGGAAACCAACAAGCCAGCCAATAGCAAAGCACTTTCTTAGCTCAAACCTGGTCTTACAGTAAGTCTGGAATTGGTGGAGGAAGGGACAAAGATTGATGAGGAAAGAAAGACAGAAATGCAAGTTACTTGCCTATTATGCAAACCAGAAGAAGGTGCCTCGTCTGCCAGTGAGTGTTAATAGGCTGATCCTCCATTTCAAGGTCTACTGGTTGAAAAACTTTTTAAGGAGTTACAGCTTTCCCCTACAATCTCATTATTCACACAGCATCACTTGTCAATCATTCCAAACAGGAAAATCAATTTTGCTCAAGACACAAAATATCTAGCTTCAGTCTTAAAATATTATTTTAAAAGAAACAAATAATCATCTTATAAACAAAATTATTACTCATCACCTCAATAGCCTCTACATTTCATTTTTCATTTCATTTTCGTATATTCACTAACATCTGCACACACATTTCTTATACACATTAAACTCCAACTGAATCATCTTACATTTTTATGTGATCATTTCTATTTTAAAAAAAGATGCTGAAGAACAAATCCTATCTATAATATAGTTTGATATTGAGGCTAGGTAGCTAAAACGCAGAGCTTACCATAACTAGGTACCTAAAATACCTTAAAATTTCATCACACTTATTCCTACCATGACCTTACAGTTAAAAGTGAAAGTGAGCATTTTGTGGTATGCTTTAGCCCTCTACTCTGTTGCTGTCCAATGGCCAGATATTTTGACTTCAACAAACCTGTTGATGAGAAAAAATTTGGAGCAAGGAATAAAAGTGATGTCCACATAGAATTTTATCAGGGTGGCTCTTTGTCAGAGGGGGCTGACATGAAGGAAAAAAGAGAGAGAGAGAGAAATCCTCTGATATGTGGTTCCGGAAGTAAAAGCAAGATTGAGCACACCTCCTGGATGCTGATGTGGTAAAGAACTGGGCTCAGAGACCAATGTGAGAAATGATTACTTGGAACTAGTTTCCTTAATGCTCTCCCCAAACTCTAATATATGATAATTCTAGGTGGATTTCACAGTACCTACGAAGAAATAAGTATCAGGTCTGAGGCTGCATCCGCAGTTTTATCTGGTGAGACAGCTGAATGCTTACAAAGCTGAGAAGCAAGAATACAAAGATTGTTCCTTCAAATATTTTCAGAACAGGGGAACATCGTCACTGGGAAATGGAGCATGGTACGCTCTACACAGGGTTGATCGTTGACTTCCAAGAGTATTTCTCAAAGTGTGTTCCCATTTAGGATATAGTACATGTTCAGACTTCACAGGCTCTAACCAGACCAATTCATGAAACGGCCAAGTTTCGCTTTGGGGCCCGATCCCTCTCCTCCCTATGTCAGGTCCTGGGGGTTCTCTGGCCAGATTCCTGACAGGACCCAAACAGGCCTGAAAGGGTATTCTTGAATCTGTTTTTAGGAAGGCATTTTTCATCCAAATATACAACAACCACAGCAAAAACAGTGGTATTCAATCTTGAGCACCAACCCCTGGGGAAGAGTATAGGATGGCCTTCAACAGTTCCCGCTCCACTAACCCTAAAGGGGAGGACAGGGGAGAATCAGTGCACAAGGGCTTTGAGGTTTGTTCTTAAAGACAGACTTCCTTAGTCTACACTAGGGATAATCACAAAGAAAGAAGTTTTCCACAGAGAAGATTCCTTATTTGGTATCACTAATTCCAAGGCCTGTACCTTATATCACATTCTCCCCTCCAAACTGGAGAAGGAAGGGGAGGACGAAGAGATTGAAAGCCTTGAAAATTTTTCCAAAGGGATACTGAAAAAGGAACTATTTGGGAAACTTCTTGCACAGAAATTTGGAGAAATCCTTCAGGAGAAGGAGGGGAATAAGAAACATCTTGCATCAAACATTCCTTAGGAAGGATGCTTAAAAGCCCAAGTATGAAGGTACAGCACCATATGGATGGTATCTAACAGCTTACACATCAATAGAGCCAGCGACCCCCTTACACCAACTTTGCAGCAAGTACTACCGGGTTTCAATATTTGCAATTTACCAACAAGGAAACAGTATTACTTTTGGAACATGCAACTTCAATGTCACATATCAATATGAGATCTAATTGGTATTTCTAAAACCTTGTCCCTTCTATTTTTAATCTTCTTTACCCTGTTCTTTATTTTTTTAATTGTAAAAATATGTAGTTTTTTTTTTTTTTTTAAAGGCTATTCTACTTTTCAAGTCAATGACTGCAGAGGGGGCGAGGTGCACCACAGGTGGTCTTGGGCTGTTACATCTTTAGCTGGGAATCAGAAAGCTTAAATCTCCAGAAGGTTTGTGTTCCCCACTGCAAGACCAATAAGTGTCCCCTCCATGCTGGCACCATGATGTCTTGCATTATTATACCTCGGCATACAAAGCGCTAGTTTACGTATGCGTGCACACATGAAGGAGGGAACAAACGAACAGCTCCTCAACGAAAGGAATAACAGTTCCTAAGCCCGCCAGAAACCACAAATCAACCAAAAATTTATTTCAGGTTCAAGTGTTTTGTTTCACGGTCAAACCACAGTTGTAAGGGATTTGAACTATTTTCTTACTAGAAAAGAAGAGTATCCTGAGAACTAGGGAGAGTGGAGAAAAATGGCAAAACCCAAGAACTTACAGAAATATCAGGACACTAGAAGGAGATACATTTTGGGTTAGAACTTCTTAGGAAATCTCTTTTCCTGCAATCCTTATTCTAGCAGCATCTCCTTGTAAGCAATTCTGTTTACTTCAGCCTCCCTGAAAACACAATTTCGGGCTTGAGATTCAGCAATCCAAGATTTCCCATTGTGCATGATTTTTTTTTTTAGCTTCCTGAGACTTTTCTCCATGGACTTGAGGAGAAAATCAATTTGCATGCATTTTAGATAAAGAGTAAACATACAATGAATTATAAACCCTGCTAGTATTAGCTATTGCAACTTCACACCTTATACGGAGAGGGTCTAACACGTCTGATTTATGTGGTGTAACTTGAAATGAACAAACAGGCCCAAGCCAAGGAAACAGATGCTTAGAGCAGTGAGAACCATGGTGGCTACGGAGATTAAATCTAATCCCAAACCCTGCAACATGCAGGGCAATAACAGAAGGGGTTAACCACAGTCATAGAGTCTTGTTCTGTTCTTACTTCCTTGATTCTGGAAACAGATGTAAACATCATTTTTGATCTATTCTTTCGGGAGCTTTACCGGTAGGTGACCCATCAAAGAAGCAGTACCTGACTCAAGAACGAATTAAATTACTCCACAAGAAGCTCAAGGGCTGGGAATAAGAACTTGAAAAAGAGATTCCTTTAATGTTATGCTTTCCTTGCTATTTTCCATTATATCTAGGCCAAGGAGCGACTCTCTGCAGGGAAATGTCATCCTTGGTAGAAATTCACTACGTATTTTATTTGGAAGGGTGGGTAAAGAGCCTTCTAGAGCTCAAATACCCCTAACAGTGAGAAGAGAGTGAGCCATTCCTGCAGCCTCTACTTCCTTGTCCCTCAGCAGCTGTGAAGAGGGGCATTCACTCACCATCGTGTGGGGGAAGGGCCTAGTGCGATGTTCCCTGACACTATGCACCCATTGCCGAGCATATAATCTTACGAGTAGTCAGTCTAAAAGAACCATGGGAGAATGTTAAGTGGATGGGGATCGCCTTCGACGTGAGAAGACCACTCCCCCCAAAAGAGAATTTTTTTCTGCCTTGAAGGTGGCAGAACAGCAGAGAATTTTCTAATGGACTAGATACTAAACATATAATATCACTAGGTTTCTGGAAAAATCAAAGCTGTTATTACTTAGCAAACATAGGCTGTCAAATATAATTACGACTACCAGTCAAGCAAAGACCCACCTACCTGTTCTCTCTGCTTTCCTTCTTCTTCGCCTCCACCAGCACTTACTTAATACTTTGAATAATACAAGTTAAATGAGAGTGTACACCACTGACTGAACATCTAAAAAAAGTGAATGATGCCACTAAGAACCTGCCACCTTCACTCTTTACTGTGTTAAATGGAGGACTAAAATCTAGTGGCATGTTCTGGGTAAAATGAATGTCACTTACATGAATGAAACGGATCTATAATTAAAATTAACTGAATTTATTTTGGTAAACTCTAGGCAATATCTACTAACACTAAACATGCAATATTCCGCGACCCTGGAATTCTACTCCTGTGTCTACACAACAGAAATGAGTGGTGCTGTGTCCACCCTTCTGCCTGAAGCAACCCAAAATGGACAAAATATGTGCAACAATGAAGGACAGATCCTTGAGAGACGGGAAATGAATGAGGTGAGCCCTATGATCACCTGTGTTTATTTGCTGCATTGAGAGTTTCTTCCAGGCTGTGGTGCATGGAGGAGGAGCCTACTTAGAGACTGGCAGGTTCTGTGAGTTGAAGAGACAGAGCTGAGAGCCTGGGGAGCCCCAAGGGTCAATATTCTCACGTCAGAGTAAGGAAGAAGAGAAAAACTACACACAGAAAGAACACTGGGTATCTGCAGAGATTCAGCCTTGAGTAGCTAGCTGTGTATTTCTCACGACATGTACATGAGGAAATTACCTGAGGCTAGAGAAAGAACCATTTGCAACAGATAGAGGAAACAGGCTTTGGAAAGAGTTTCCACCAGGCAGACTAGAAAACTGATCTTAAAGAGCAAAAATAACTCTGAGGGTAACAAGAGAACAAAGTTGTGGAAAACTGCTATTACCCATTTACAAGCTTGTTACTTGACTAAACAAGACATCTGTGGCACTGGTGTCAAGACAGGCACACAGGTCAGTGGAACAGAGTCCAGAAAAAAGATCTGCATATATATGGGAAATTGGTATTCAAAAAAAGTGCAAAGGCAGTGCCTTGGAGACAGGACAGTTATTTCAACAGATGATACTGGAACTGGACATCCGCATGCTAAGAAATGGAACTTCAGCTCCTACTTTGTACTGTATACGTCAAAATGGATCAGAGACCTATGTGTGAAAGCCTAAAACTATACAACTTTTAGAAGGAAACACAGAAGAAAATCTTTGTGACCTTGGGCGAGGCGAGGCTTCTTAGATTTGGCATTAAAAGTACGATTCATGAAAGAAGAAATCAGGTAGGGCCAAAATTTAAAACTTCTGCCCTTCAGGAGAACGAAAAAGACAATGCACAAACTGGGAGAAAATATTTGTAAATCTGATAAAGGACTTCTATGTTTATAACTTTATACTTCTAAAGCTCTTGAAACTCAACAAAAAGAAAACAACCTACTTTTTAAAAAATGTATAGAAGATGTGAACAAATACTTCTTAAAGAAGATGTGGATGGAAAAAAAAGCACAGGAAAAGATGGTCAACATTATTAATCATCGGGGAAATGGGACACTGGAACCATTATGAGGTTCCATGACACACCTCTTAGAATGCCTAAAATGAAAAAGACTGACCCTACCATGTATTTGCTCATGCACAGATATTCACAGCAGCTTCATTTGTAATAGGCAAAAACTGGAAACAACCTAAAGATCCATCTCAACATAATTATGCCGAGTGAAAGGCAGACCAGAAAAGAGTACATACTATATATGTTTCTATTTATATAAAATTTTAGGAAATGTAAACTCATGTCTAGGACAGAAAGCAAATGCGTGGTTGCATGCAGACACGGAATATGGGAATGTTGGGGGCCAGAGACAGATTACAAAGGGGTATGAGGGAACTTTTGGGGATGATAGGTTCATTTTGACTATGGTGATTTCATGGGTGTATATATACATACGTAAAAACTCACCAACTGTACCACTCAGATATGTAGTTTCCTGTATGTTAATTATACCTCAATAAAATAAAACTGTTAAAAATTTCACAAACTGATCTATGGCAGTTGTGGTCAAAATAGAGACTGCCTTTGATGGAGGTAGATAGGAGGCTCCTGGGGTGTTGGAAAAGTTCTATATGTTGATATGGGTGATGAGGACATGGGTTTTTATGCAGACAAAAAACCCACTGAGTAGTACACTTAAGATCTCTATACTTGCAATAGATAAACTATACCTTAATAAAATGTAAACCAACAACAACAATTATGATAATGATGATGATGATAAAGATGGTGATGATGATGATGACAGGGTTTAAGAATTGGTACCCATTTGAAATCACCAACCCTGATAGGCATATCTCAGCCCCAATCAGTTCATTCCAAGGTTACTGTTGGTAACAGAATCACAGCACCCAATATATTCTCTACACAGAAAGAATGTGCAAACTTGCAAGTTGTCTTCATCTGTTTGGGCGATTATAATGAAGTACCACATACTGGAGGGCTTATAAACGTCAGAAATTTACTTCTCACAGTTCTGGAGGTCAGGAAGTCTAAGAATCAGTGTCCGGTGAGAGCCCACTTTCTGCTTCATAGTTGCCTTCTCGCTGCGTCCACATGGAAGAAGGGGCAAGGAGCTTTCTGGGATCTTTCTTTTTCTTTTTCTTAAATAAAAGGGCACTCATCTTATTCATCTTATTCATGATCTAATCACCTCTCAAAGGCTCCCTCCTAATACCATCACATTGGGGTTTAGGATTCCAACTTATGAATTTGGGGGAGCCACAAACATTCAGTCCATAACAGAAGTGAATTTATTCACGGCAATTCTGACACTGGCTTTTATAAAAATCTACCTTGGTATTTGAAAAGCATATCCTATTTAGAAAATTCTCCAGTTGGGTTCATGGTCCTCTCCCTGCCTGTCTCTTCTGGAAACACTCCAGTTACCCCTCCTCTGGGATGAAGCTTTCCATCTTCATCTTTTCAGACTTCTTCCACTCTGCCTGTGAACATGCTTAATGTTTTCTTTTCCCATGAGAATCTTCTATTAACAAGGCCAGTCCTCAAGCCCTACCCATTCTTTTGAAACGTGTGGCGGTGAGAGAAGTTCCATCACTTCCCTGTGCCCTTCCCGTGCTCTAACAACTGCCCCATGACCATGAAAACGCCTCCTAACTAAACCCAATAGCTTTTTCTTCTGTCTTCATTTTCCTTGTTTCATCAGGCACAAAAGTTAGTGGCAAAGCTCAGAGGTGGAAAAGAGCTTGACATGTTCAGGGGAGAGAAAGAAGCCTGAGAAAAGGAAAGAACGAGTGAGTTCATGGAGGCAAGCAATTTGTGGGCTCACAAAGGTTCCGGTGTCCAAGGCTGGGTAAGCATGAGGCACTGGTGTAGCAGGACCTCGTTTACATTTGAAAAATGTTGGCCAGCTGCTGTCGGGCAACAGGGCATGCAGGAGTGTGTGCGAAGGCAGGGAAATCATGGGGGCGGGGGCGTCTACCGCAGGAATCCAGGGGAGGCAATGGCGGCTTAGACTGATGGCAGTCATGGACACACAGAAAGGGGGCAGTCTATCCTACTCCCCATAGCTGTTGACCTCCCTCCCAGAGGGCATCCTCAAGGTCAGTCACCAAGTCCCAGTCAGCTTCACACCCTAAGGCCTAGTGCACTGTACGCCACTGTCCATCAAATATCATGCTTTGTACGTGTGTCGGAATAAAGACATTTGTATTTATCTGTATGTGTGATCTCAGCTACCAGATTATCAGTAACCTGAGAATTAGAGTTTACGTCTACTTCAGGGCCTGGCGGGCTGCCCTACCCAGAGTCCTAACTCAAATATGTGTCACATGAAATATCTCCATTCTCATCAGGAATGATCAAGGATTTGCTGTATGTACCGATGTGTGGTTAGCAGTATCTCACCTACCCTACTCTCTTTTTGGCCATGTCTGTTTTATTTCTGTCTGGGGTCATTTAAGGCAATATGGGGGAAGGGAAAAATAAAAAAGAATAACCAGGCACACCTGACTATAAATTCTGACATGTGGTAAAGAGCTGTTGGCCATGCAGAGAGAGCCAGCACCTCCGTGCTTCCTGCTGCAGATGCTGAGGTGGAGTGCATTGTTATGCACCTCATTAGTATTTATGGACAGCCTAGGAATCATTTCTGAAATAAACGATGGCACTTGTGTTAAATGATTCCTTCCGAAGAAAAATCCCTGGGGATCTTCCAACAGCACGGCCTTGATGATGATTCAGAACAAAAGGGGAGAAACCCTGACCCTCTGATGCTGAATGAGTGGGGATATGTTTGGCTTTCTCTACCCAATTCCCCACTGGCAATTTCCCCATAAATTGGAGCATAATTGGAGGACAAACTGTCTTAAGGAGATGAGGCACAACTAATGATTGATACGTTAGCTCTTCTCAAAACTCAGCTGGTCATGTTGGCAGACCTCCACTTGCTTGCCCAATGGTATCTTTCCTCTCCTTCAGACGTGGAGCCTAGACCAGAGGCTATTCCAATCAGGCCAATCTGAATCAGAGAGTGGTCACAAAATTGGGTCAAGGAGAGGAGCTGCTGCTCTCAGCAAACGCCGACCGTGGTCACTAAAGTCTGTTCCCGTGGGGCTCAGGGACAGAGCTGAGCGCAGTTTCTCAGTTTTACTGAATACCACTGTGTGCCCTCCACTAGGGAAGTAAAGGTATTGTATTTTCTTTAATAGCAGGAGCAAGTATTATAGATAGATATGGTTTATGTTAGGCAGAGAGTACGTTATGAAGAATCATGCATGCTAGTAAGTGGACCTACTAACTTTTAATTCTCAAACCCTTTGCATGAAATTAATCTGGTGCCAAACTTCAGAACTTCAGTCTATTCTGACTGTAATTTGGGGGCAGAAATCACCAATTTTGCATTGCAAGGTAACTTAAACTAGCTTTAAAACTAAACTTAGCACATATAACCAGGGACAAAATATGTAAATTCCTTAGACCAACGAAATACTAAAAATTCTAACTTCATTGGCACATTCAAAAGCAATGTTTTGCCTTCTTTCAATGTACAAGTTAAAGTTCTGTTCACTATGATACACCAGTTTTACATAACTAAAGCTCCCGTAACTGATTCTACATGTTGGTTTGCACTTCTGCTCCTGCAGTCAGTACAGAATTAGGCAATACAGAATTACAGAGTTGGAAGATGTCTCAAGAGGTTTACTCTCCACCCATGTCTTGGGCATGCTACCTTCTCCGCTACTTTATACAGATTCTTTCTCTAACGTCTTTTTACCTCCATAATAATAATTTACAACTCACCCTAATAAAGAGGTTCATGATGAGAAACTCTCCTTTGAGGTTATGATTAATGCCATTGCATTTCATATTCTTGAAAGTCATTTAATTGGACTCCAGTTTTCTCCTAGTTAAAACCTTGCCAGTTCCTTCAGCCTACCCAGATGGGTCTTCTTTTTCAATGACTACCTCCACGGACCTCCAAGCTGAGTTCTTCATGTTCCCTTTGGGACAAAGAGCTAGATCTAAATACAACACTTTAAAAAGGAGAACACAATGCAACAAGTTCCCATGCAGCATTGGACTGATCTGGATTCCTATTCGGGTATGCCAGTATTTTTGAAAACCATGATGCTGCATGCTTATGGTCATCTTCTACTGTGAGTACTTAGGGAGCCATTGTGTGGCCACATTCTCAGAGATTAGAGAAAAGTTTTAATTGACATTCTAAACTTGTATTTTTTCTATAAGCCACACCAATATTTTGCCTACTTACTACATTCTTTTTTGCCACTATTTCCATATGGCAGTATTACTTTTGAGCACCTTGACGGAGAGAAGCTATTTCCTGTTCTCACTAAAGAATTTTACACTGTTAATCACAGCTTTTGCATCTATCCCTTCTCCAGCCCCCACTCCTAATCAAAGTACAGTGAAGTATCTAGCAGGATTCCTTGTGTGCACACTAAGCATCACTACTATCTGTTGCATGAATGTTGTGAATATCAGGGAATGGGGGTTAGAAAGTGGCAGGATGGCACTGGAAATAAAAAGATACAAAATGAAAAAAAAAGAAAAAAAAAGAGAAAAAAAGATACAAAATGAAAGGCTTTGCATGAAGTCTATCCAACAGTGTAAGTGTAGTTGGCAGTTTGCCACGGTTTGAAGAACTGCCATGGAGAGGATGAGTATGTGCCAGAGGTCTTGTTCTGGCAAACTCTCTATCAGGAATGTGCCAGATGATGATGTGAGGGGTCCAAAGGTCACCAGAAGCCTCACAGTGTGGCAAACAGCTGAATATTTACTACCTGCAGAAGCAAATGATAAAAGATCTCATCTCCAGTGGGTGGGCCACAGCACCGTGCTGCTGCGTTCCCGCCAAGGCTCACTGCTGGATGGGGCCTGGAGGGCTCGTGATGAGGATGGGTCACATTTTCCAAATGTTAGTATCACTAACTCAGCCACTCGATAGCTTCCCATAACCTAAGTTCTAGTCCACTCAAATCTCACCGCCAAGGACCATGGACTCGAAAGAAGCATCGTGCTCACAGGAGGCTGTAACTTCATAAGAACCTGCCTCTGTGGAACAATGAGGTAATACAGGCTTTGTACCTGCCGCCTCTTTCTTGTTCCACTGATGGCTGAATGAAATCAAGTTCCTGATCATCCTTAGAGAGGCCTTCTTAGATCAGGTACACATTTGTACCCATTTTTTTTTTTCCCCCACTTGACTCCACAGGCCAAGATCCCCGTGGCCAACAGATCCATTCCTTAATGAGACTTTGCTGAGCCTTCATTAGACCTTAGTGTCAAGGGATACTGGCCTGGGTGAAGGAGGAAATCTCTCCTGGAACTAGCAATATTAAATAAACAGAGAAACTAAACTATGCCAAGATTCACTTCTTCAAACTCAAATTTTAGCCTATCAACAAAACCATAGATTCCTGGACCTCTCTGCTGTTGTGGTGTTATGTGTGCGGTCACTGATCATATACGACGCCGAGCACGCACATTTTGGAGTTCCGAGCTACTTGTATAGCACACATCACACAAGCCATCACAAAACTATAAGCACTGACAAAACTGCGCCAATTCCAAGCAGACTCTGAGGAAGTGACTAACACACATCACAAAGGCCACTTTAGGGTCTGATATTATTACAAGGACAGAATTAATGTTTCTTTCCTATGTGTTTCCTCTGCTAAGAAGGTCGATGACATCACTGAGAGTTCTACAGTGAGAAGCCAGTGTCCACCCCAGATATATCGTAAAGGCTGCCCTCTTGACACCAGGCCATCATCTGTAGATCCTCAGTTAGAGAAATCTGTGCAAATGGCTCTGGGTACAAGTCCTTCCCATTGCTGTCAATCATCCTGTCACATGTAGAAGATGTTAACCTGATGGGAAGAAGCACTTGGAAGCCCTGAGAATTCAAGTCTGAATTATAAACTTATTTTTAGAAAAATAAATGTTTGATTCCTTAAGTAATTTACAGTGCAATGGATCATAAGTGTCCCTGGGTGCTGGATGCCTGGCTGGTCCCTACCTATCCAACCTTACTTTCTATTCTGTCCTTCCCAGACCGACTCCACCAGAGACTTGGCATCTTAAAGTGCCAGGGCCTTGCACATGTCCTAGCCTGCCTGGCTGCATGCCTCTGTTCCCAGACACTTCTCAGCCTGGGATGCCTTCACAGCCACCTCCTGCAAATCTAAATTGTGCCCACCCTTCACAGGCCAATTCCAGATCCTTCCTCTGCCACAAGAATTTCCTTGGCTGTCTAGTCCACATTCCCACCCTCTCCTAAAAGGTCTATGGTATTTCTTTTTAACACTCATTTTAGGACTCTGTTATACTGAATCTAATTCAGGAACACAAAGGAAATATGCTGTTTACAAGCTAATGATCAGTCCTAAACTGCAGGGGTTTTTTGGTGTTTGTTTAGTTTAACAGGTTAAACCTTTTTTTTGTACCTATTTTAGCATTCTCTTCATTTGCTTGGGAAGCATTTTTCCCCCACAGGAAGTGCAAAGGGAGCTTCAGCCAAACTTACGATGAATTATCAAATGTTCTAAATTCAGAACCCAGGAGGCTCCCTCAAATGAAAATGTATTCCCTGATAATATTATAGTAGGCTCTTCTTGTTTATTAATTAATTTTTTGGCACTCCAGGCAAAATAGGATATAGTCCCTGCTTCTCAAAGGGTTTTCAGGTTACATTTAGATGAAAAAAAAAATCAAGTGAGAAATGGTTAATTATATTTCAGTGCAAATGGAGGGTTCAACAGGCCCAAAGAAGCAGGCCAGTTTTCAGAGGAGGCAAGTTCTAAAGGGAGACTTGAAGAAAGAGATGAAATAGGATCTCTCAGAGAGGAGGAGGACTACATCCTGAGGATAGTCACTCTCTCAAGTATAAGAATGGAAGGTGAAAGAGCCACATTTCCAGAGGGGAGAGAGCATAGGTGGAAACAGCTACAGCGTGATTGGTTCGAGATTCCAATGACATGAACAAATGAGAGCAGTGACTTCCATGTCTGGACTTGAGCCATTGTGGTGGCCCCTAGAAGGAAGGACAGGAAAGGTCACTGCCTTTTGCATGCCACGTTTTTTTTTCCTCCTTTGTGCTGAACCACAACCATGAACTTTCTCCCTTCTCCCTCTTCCTTTGGAAGGAGGTTCATTCTGTAGATGAAATTCCATCTCCTTTTTCCCTGACAGAAACATGAGGGTGTGGGAGAAGAACTCATAAGGACAGTGTCCATATCCACATAAGGGCAGCCATATCCACTTGGACTCCTGCGTACACTGTGTTCCTAAGACATCCTGTCCAACAATCCACAGACCACCATACCCACCTCGGAGAGCTGAGGGGCCTACTCTTGCTGATGCACAGGTGCCGAAGATCTCCACTGTCAATTCTACTGCCTTATCAATGAGATAAGAGAAGTCTTTGCAGGATCACAAACTAAAATTAGCATACACTGAGCACTACAAATGGGAATTTTATATCCTAAGTAATGGCAATTTATAAGAGAGAGGGGAAACCCACTCCCCCCACTTTGCCCTTGGTAAAATGCTCACTCCTTCTCTCTACCTTTTGAGGGTACAAGGAAAATTTGCTGGCCAGTGGCCTGAACTGAGTGTGTGTGTGTGTGTGTGTGTGTGTGTGTGTGTGTGTGTGTGTGTAGCAGTCTCCAGGCTGCATATCAACACCAGAGGGGATGAGGATTAGTTACTCTGATTCTGGTGTCCAGTGTTTATGCCCTTATATCAGATTTGTGTTATAATGGAATTCATTAGACTACCAGCCTCCATTTCTGGTTCAAAGAAAGGCATGTTCCAATGAGGATCGTCAAAAGCCCTTGCTCTAGTTCTGGCCATAGGTACATACCCCAATACGCCACAGGCTCTATCCCATCCATGTCATCTTGGCTGCCATGCTTGAAAGGCTTTGGAGAAAAACAGCTGGAACCCAAATTACTTCCTAATGTAAACAAGCTTTGTTCATCAAAATATAAATCAAACAGAAAGCTAGTATGGTTCACGTAGTGTCATGGGTGGAAGGTCATCTTAATTGAAAAAGTAAAGCTAATTAAACGGCTATTTTTCAGATATGAGGGGAAAAAAAGTTGTTTGCTGAGACAGCAAAGTAAAAGGAAACTTATGTGAGAATACGTAACCTGTTTCTCGCTGGAGCCTTAGAAAGGTCCCTTTCAAAGAACCACAGCTCAACCTGCCATTTCCTGCGAGGGAGGAAATGCTCCTTCCTGACACCTGTCAGAAGGACATGCTCATTAAAATGGCTCTCCAGGAGGGGCCCATGTTCCTGGTATTGGATCGCCCTGTAGTTCCTTACTCGCTCCCCCGTGGAACACAACAGCATCACAGACTCCAGACTTGGCCTAGAAACTAAGCCATCTCCTCTGTGGAGGAAGCTGCTCTGTGTGGGGGAAGGAACCTGGGTCCACTAGCACTGGAATGGAGCTCACTGGATCGCAGCACTGACTCCGAGAGGAGGAAGCTTCAGAGAGAGGCAGCAGCCCTGGACTGGACTCAGGGAGCTCTGGTTCTTGCACTCACTCTGCCTATCCGCCTGTGCGTGTTTTCGATGTGGGTCTTTTACTGTTTAGGTCTCAATTTCATCATTTCTAGGATGAAGCTAGATCAGAAGAAAGTCACAAGCCCCTTCCACTTGTCACATTCTATGGTTCTGTGTGTGACACGAATGTATGCTGCACATAACGATGTCTAGATGTCTCTAATAACAAACATAGATAACCACTGTACTGACAGAAATAGTAAGGTCTATCTTTCCAAATAAAAGCAGAAAATGTAAAATACCAACTCATTTTAAAATGTCGAACCCACAAGGGCTATCTTCAATTTCTTCTTCCCAGTCATTGTCTTTGACTCTTCTGAGATTCTTAATCAAAGAGCCTGTCACAACTCTGCTGACAGGGGACTGCAGGGCTGATGAAAGGTTGGGGTTAGGAGTGGCAAGGGGAGGTCTCTTGGCAGGAAGACAGCTTCATGGTAGAAGAAAACTATTCCTTTGGGAGTGGCAAAACATTATGCTCATAACTTTCCTACATTCCCCTGGAGGGAATCATAGCTGAGTATGAGATGTTTATGTAAATTTTGTTTTGCTTAAGAATTTAAACTGCCAACACTCGGATCATAAAGCAGTGTGACTGTTCTATTCTTCTGGAAAAATCTGAAGGCACTGATAACATCCATTCAACAAATATTTATTGTGTGCACAATGAAGGAAAAGTGATGCACAAGGGGTGAGGGTGGAGGGAAGGGAGGTGAGCTGAGGGTGGAAATAAAGACAAGGGGAGGCAAGTAGAGCCCTACTCCTCAGGAAGTTTGCATTTTAGTACAGAAAGGACAAGCCCATAAGCGCTAAAATGCAAGGCAGGATATGATAAATGCCACAATGTGTATTTCTTACCAGCAGGAGGCGTATCATTAGGTGTCTGGAGGAGGCAAAGAACACATACTCAGTGGAGTAGGGAAGTGGGGTAAGAGGTTGGGTTTTTGGGAGACGAAGGACAGCTTTCTTTATGAAAGAAGTGCCATCTGAGCTCTAGCTGGAAGGATGGGTAGGGCTTATAAGGATCAAAGCAAGAAGCCGATCTGATTTATGCCTCAAACCATCCACCGTGCTTTGGAAGAAAATAAAAAGACAAGTCCTTACTGACCGGGATGGGCCAGTTTACAAGTACAGCAATAAGACCACCCAGAGAGTAGCTAATTTCTTTTAGATTACCTTGACCTGGTATGAATCTGAAGACAACCTACTTCCTGGCCAAAAATCCTGGATACTCCTCTATGCTTAAACTCAATGTTTAGGAAGTAATTTTGTTAAATACATATTTATATTCAAAAGCATAACTCCCAGCTTCCTGGTCTTGTTTCCTGGCCTCAACACAAGGCACTATTATTTTCTTGAAGAGGAAATTATTCCAGTGCCCCTGCCCAGGCTCCATTGACTCCTGTTTGCCCTCGATTTTCTTCCTCTTCTTGAAAGGACACCCACAGTTACAACTCACACTGGTTCGGGACAGCACATAGGGTTTGATGTAGAAGCAGTTAAGGACGTGGGAACTGTGGGAACATCGTTTCTGCGTGAGAACAGTTAAAAATCTTACTTCCCTTGAGATCTGCCATCCGTTCACAATTCAGCTGCAGGGCGAGGTTCATCTCATTTTAAAATGTAAGTCAAGAGCCTAAAATTGGTAATTGGGCATTTAATTGGGTATGTGAATGCACTTACTGGATTTTGAACAACTTCAACAGGTAATGTTTAAGAACATTAAAAATTACAGCAATGATGAACCAGATGCAAATAGAAAGTGAATGAATTTTGGCACTGTAATTTAACACATAGCTAACTAGTGTTTTGAGCTGAACATGTTGAGCTTCGTTGGTTTTCTTCAATTTTCTTATATGCCAGGGATTATAAAAATATTTTACTTTTTAAGCTTGGCGTCCCCCTCACAAAACTCCACCTTAAGAGTGTTTGATTCATTTCAGTAGATATATATTTGGCATAATACGTAATCCGTATTGCTGGAGCCTATAGGGAATACCAAGAAGTCTGAGCAATGTGAACATGACGTGGTTAAACAGCAGAGAGCATATGAGAACCTGGCCACTCACTGGGGCATCTAGACAGTCAGCTGGACGTCTGTCAATTGAACGGAATGGCCTTTTAACGATGATCTATAACCAAAGACCTCAAAGTCATTTATAATGACTGACCGTGCTGCTGATTCCTCCTTCTTTTCTCAATTTCATTTTTACTTCTTTTAGTTTAAATAGGTAATAACATTCACATGATTCAAAAGCAATACGTGAGACATCTCACTCCCACCGTCACCTTCCTTCCCATTCCTTCCCACCTCCTCTGCCCTCTTGTCTGAATCAAATTCGAGATTTGCTTTCTCCTCGGGAGGTGGTTTGAGATTTGCTTGAATAGATTTATGTGAGCACTATAAACCGGTAAGGGAACAATCATGCCTCTGTCCATTCTTCCTCAAAGGAAACTGCGAGCAAGAAGGAAGGATGACAGAAGTGCCCTGTTCCTAAAGTTCTCACTATGCCCAGTTTGGTCAGAGCCACCACAGGCCTCAGTGTTTCAACGAGTAAACACGAAAAAGATTCCTGAGAGTCTGGAAAAGGTTAAAGTATGTGCACTCTAAAAAAAAGAGAAAACGAACAATAAAAAACTAGTGGCCCAGTAAATTACGCCCTGGGAGCCATGCCACTGAAGTAGGTTAGAAAATAACCTCTTTCGGGAAAAAAAGGAAGGGAATTTCTATATATTCAGTTCATCATGCCTAAGAAATAATTAGTAATTAAATATTAAATGGAAAATAATATGTAAGATTGGTTTCGTTAGGGCTGTTATCTTCTGTAGCACCTTTATGTGTGATGTGAATAGAGGTCTTCCTTCTTAGAAGAGGAGGAAGAGGAGGAGGATGAAGATGGATAAAGAATGAGCAGCTCTGCATTCTAATGCCTTTCCTGTAATCCATTTTTTTTTTTAAAGATTTTATTTATTTGTCAGAGAGAGAGAGCACAAGCAGGGGGAGCGGCAGGCAGAGGGAGAGGGAGAAGCAGGCTTTCTGCCAAGCAGGGAGCCCTATGCGGGGCTCGATCCCAGGACCCTGGGATCATGACCTGAGCTGAAGGCAGACGCTTAACGACTGAGCCACCCAGGTGCCCCCTGTAATCCATTTTGATACTGGAATAAATACTCAGCATCAAGATATTATTGATCAACGGCAACAAAATCTCTCACCCTCTTCCTGTTCCCAACTGGCTCTCAGCTCTGGATCAATATTTCTTTTCATTCGCGCACGATGGGCTCATTCAGCACACTCTTACTTACTTGTCTTCGTCCAAGATAACCGACTCTCAGGGTTGGTTTGATGGCAATTCTATTATAGTCCTAAAGCAATTATTTTAAGAAGAGATGAGGCAAAAAGGAGAGGAACTGTACAGACAACTTGGCAGAATCCATTTTCTTCCCGTCCTTTGAATATTTCTTGCCTCTCCACACAGCCTTTTTTCCCCTGAGCTCCAGGCACTCTTTTTACAAAACAGAAACAGGATCTTGGTTGGCAGGAGCTGCCTTGGTGAACAATAAAAAGCCCAGCAGAGAGAATGATTCCCAAGCCACTGCAGGGCAGCTCCTGAGGGGTCACGGAGGCAGCAAGGTCCCCGCTGCGGGTGTCTGGCGGCCCTGCTCCCAGCTAGCTACTGACCTGGGAGCAACACTTGCATGACTTGTTTCTTCTCTCTTTTTATCCTGTGGGCATACGCTCTCTCTCTTCACCCACTGACTGCTGACTCTGTCTACCACGAGGCCTGACAGCCATGTACTCTGAGAAGGGTCTGGCTGCCTCTGTGAGTGAGGGACCAAGAAATGACATTACTGAACTGACATTTGTCTTCTCTCCTTCTCATGTTCCAAACTGTTGTGCTAAAGGGTACTGGGAAAACACTCAAAAACCCAACCCCAAACAAATAACAACCCAGACTTACTAAGTCACTATATTGTTTAGAGGGTTCCCTAGGGAAATTAGCGGAAAGTCTCCTGAGCTAGGCCTCAACTAGGAATTTGCTTTGGATATTGAGGGAAAAAAAAAAAAAAAAGCAGTGGCTAGAAACATGATCAAACATTTTGAAAATTTCCTAGAGAATGTAAGTCCCAACCCCCCGGGGTACAATAATGCTTAGTTTGCTTCCACACATTTACTCTGCTGTGGGTGAGCCTGCAGTTTGTCCTGGCGAAGGCTTTGTGCTCCATGTGCACAGAGAATGAAGGAGCATCTCTGAAGGACAGTGGAACTTCTGAAGGTCGTAGCTGGGACATATGCAGGAAGTAAGAGGGCCACGTCCCTAGCAACGGGACCTGCGGGCTGTGTGATGCGCTGCTCTCCTGTCATGTGCTGCTGGGGATTGGGGCGCTGTGTGTGAAAATGAGAGGTCAAAGCAGACATGAGAGCAAAAGTCTGGAAGCAGCCCAGTTCCCAAAAGTAGAAGAAAGTTATTAAAAATGACCAAATACATAGAAGTGGCTCATGTGTGAATCAATGATGAGAACACGTCATGAACCAACAGATTATGATGAACCCAGACCTAACAAGAAAAGAAGGGGGAGCAGGGAAAGCTAGACGGCAGAAAAGAGGATGCAGTATTGTGGGAAATTCCAATTTTTGAAAGGTTAGACGAGTCACATTTCATAAGGTTTTCCATATGCATCCACTGAAAGGGTGTTCTCTCATTGCTTTGAGAATCCCCAAACCGAGGATACTGTGCAGATGCTGTCCTATTGTTTTGAGATCATTGTTCTCATACTCTTTCCCTCCCCTATCACCTACTTGCATCCCCCTACACTTTGCAGGTAAGGTTACCACCACAGAGCAGTCCAGAGATTTGATCTTCTGGATTTTTCTGCAAATCTGAGCAGAATAGTAGAGTGGGCCTTCTGTGGGGAAGGTTCAGGCTGTATTCAGGTTTATGGGTCATTAATTCAAGGGTAAAACTCAGAGGCAGCACTCTCTACACCTTCCTTGGAGATCTATGTCTTCTGGAACCTCCTCATTTTCTGCAGGCTCTGGTGGGTGGCCAGAGCTCCCGCCAGCAGACGCAGTTTACATTGGCATACTCTTCAAGTTATGGCAGGAAAGCAAATCCCTGTTGAGGGAGCAGACCTCAGAAAAGAACTCAAGTCAGTATTTGAGCCTCCATTAAAAATATCATGAATAAAGGCATCTAAACTTTTAGCAGGAAAATGCTCAAAATAAGAAAAAATGTGAAGAACAGCAAGTCAAACAACAGAGTGACATTCACAAATTGAGCACATCTGAATACAGAAACACAATTTATTACTGCTGTTCACCTAGAGCTACTCATGACATGAAGGCATCTGGGTTATATGGGAGTTGACCTGAGCTCCCTGAAGGCAGGGGGACAGACCAGAAAAACTACCTGGGGGCTGTTCCCGGTAGATGTTGAAAAGCTAATAATCTGGGCTGGCTGGCGAGTTCTGATAGGATAATTGCAGTGTTAGGAGTAGGTAGAGTCTGGTCACCACCCTGGAGCTCTGCTACCAAATGAGTGGGAAAGAGGAAGAATTGTGCCTATCGGGGCTAGTGGTCAGCTGGAGGGATGTTGCACAGTGCAGATATATCACCAGGATCTTCATTAATAGGAAAGGTTCATTCCAATTTGCCCCAAATTGGCTGCTAATGGCCTCCAGATGGAAAGGTACAAATCAGTATGTTAGTCTTCTCCTCTCCATACCTTGGCGGGGTCCTCTCCTCACTCTCTGATACATCTTAACCTATCTCCAGATAGATTCCTACCTACAGTGACCACCAATGCCTACCCTCCTTCCCTCTTTTGGGTGATTGATCATAAGGGGAAGGGGTTCCCATACCTATTAGACCTGGCCCCAACTTAACTAACCTTGAGATGCCTGAACCTTGTACCTTTGTCTCCCCCTTGGATCCAGCAGAAGATGAGCACCCACAACCGCAGACCTGCCCCACCTGTTTCCAGAGCTCTACTTCTTGCCAAGTCTGCACTGACCTGCATCTATTCAGCTCTTTCACGTGCCTCAGTGGGCTTGATTTAGTCATTCTCTTCCAGTTCTCTACCTCACTCATCGTCATTTCCAGTAAAGCTTCAAAAATAAATAGATAAATAGAACCCTTCTGCCAGATCTTCAACTTCTGACCTAAGTTCTTGCCCACCACCTCTCCACCATAAATTCAATGCTCCCTCATACATAATCAACTCCACTTGATAGATAATTCAAATTTATGCACTGAAAAGCTATCAACATTTTTGAAACTTGCATATTCTTTGAGCCAGTAATGCCATTTCTAGAAACTGCTCCTGGGGAAATAATAGTGAATGTGAACAAACTTTCAATTACATGGTGAAGTCATGGCATTGGTTATAATGATGAGACATGGCTAGTAACTTCCATTTCTAATAAGAAGGGATTGGTTAAATACATTATGACATATTTTCATTTATGAGTATTATGCAACAATTATAATTCTATAACATATTTTATGACATAGAAAGATGTTCATTAGAAAAGGAAATTATGAAATTATATGGATATATCTCATACTTATAATAATGTACATATTTCACTATATATGAAAGTATATAAAAAATGCAGTGTTCTTCTGAGTGTTAGAACTGCAGGCAGGTCAAAAAATTTTTTTCCTTCTCTGTACTTCCCTAATTTTCTATAGGCATCTATTATATTTTAATAAACTTTTTATTCTAGAACAGGTTTAGATGTACAGAAAAGTTGTGAGGAGAATACAGAGTTCCTCTGTGGGCATACCCAGTTTCTCCTGTTAACATCTTATGTAAGGGAGGTACATCTGTTGAAACTAATGAATCCTTACTGATACATTTTTATTAAGCCCATTCTTAATTCAGATTTCCTTAGTTGTTATCTAATGTTCTTTTTTTCTTCCAGGATGTCTCAGGATACCACAAAAATTTATGTCATGGGCCATGAGTAATGAATGAGGCCTCTACCCCCTCCACCTGCTGAGGGATCTGCTTTAAGTGAACTTAGACATGGGAACTCCCCACTCCCTAAAGTCTCCATGGTGAGTACTTTTAAAGGCTGCTATTAGATAAAAATTCCAAAACACTGAGTTTATTACAGAAAACTGACCCACTGCAATTGCTGGCCTGGAATCAGTTCGCAAAATCTCCATTGTGCTGTTTCGGTTTGGAGAGTTGACTCACTGGCTAGTTATTTATTCTTCCATAGTGTCTAAATGCCCCTGGGATTCTTCTAAAAGCTAATGTCAGACTATCCTCCTCGAGAAGAATGCCTTTTTAAAATATTTTGAATTGGACCTTTCCCACAACACAAGCTCTTAAATAACTGGCAAATAAAAAAACAAATCAACAAGCTATGTTCTAAAAGGGGGGAAAACAACAAAAACAAAACAAAAACCTGTCTTGTTAAAGACTGTCTTCCCTCATTAAGAAATAGTCACTTTTTGGCATCTAACTGACTAGCTATCTCTGCTAAAAGGCATGTCTTCTACAGAGGAAAAAGGGAAGGTTTCAGTAAACCTTTGAAATTCAACAGATCCAACAGCCACTTACATTTTGTGTAGTGAGGCTCGTTGCAGATGAATCTACTCCTTATGAAAGAGTAGAAAAAACTCAGAACAATTTCCTCATGTAACAAACATGTATCTTCAAGCCTAATTTTGAAAATTGTTGGTTAAAATGACCTGAAGGAATGGCTGCAAACAGCTCATGATTCCCATTTCCATTCATAACGGAAATTTAGGAACAGAAGGTACCAATATCTCCATGTCTGAATCAACAAATTTTCATTGTAAATTTCAGTGACACACTGAAGGAATCCTATTCTGATTTGTTTCCCAAGGACAGGGATTCTAATAGAGCTCCCCTTTGCAAAAGCAATAAAAAAATCCCCCAAAGCTTGGTGGAGTGATGTCACCAAGATGGTGGCATACGTTGTTCCTGACTTGGCTCCTCCTTACAGGAACAACTAACAGCTATTCAAGAACAAGAAACCACTGACAGACTGTAGAGCAAGAACAAGTACCCCCTCCAGAGACCAAGAGAGATTGCATTAGAAGGGTAAGAGAAGTGGCTACACATTGACCACACTGCCCACTCTCAGGCCGGTGCAGCACCACACAAAGCATCTCCCTGATCCTCTTGATTCCTCCAGTGGGAAAAGAGAACACACAGGGGCGACAACCATCTCCCCTTAGCACTGTGGGTTGCTTTGCGGGAGCCCCTACTCTGATCTCACAGGGCAATCTGTGGGGCTCAACCACTGGGAATCTGACTCTGATGGAAAGTGGGGAGGAGCTTGCAACCACCAGCACACACATCTCAGCAGACTGAGTTCTTACCCGCAATGCCCAAGTACTAATCCCAAACCCTGGTTTTGCTCATCAGCAGAAGCAACTCTGACCAGGGAACTTGGAGGAGTATAAATCCTCCTCATCTGGATCCTCAGAAGAGGAGTTTTGCTGGCCCTGAAGCCTGGTTTGCTCATGTCCAGGCAAGGAGCTGAATCACGTCCCCACCCACTGTGAAGATTGTATTCTAGCCCCACAGGAACAGGAGGGCTGGTGACAGCTCCCGGAAGCAGTGTGTCCTAGTGGCACGGACGCCCAGAGGTGGGGGGCAAAGCCATTACTAGGCGTAGAGTGTTCCTGGGTTAGGCACAGTCAAGGGGATTAATTCAGAGCCAAGGCTGAGAGTAGCTCCTGGTCCTTCTCAATCTGAAAGCCTGTTCGGGAAATTGAGAGGTGCTTAGAGAGGCCCCCTCTCCCTACTGTCCAAGCAAGGGAGCTGAGACACAGCCCCAACTGCTGTCTCCCAGCCCCATCTGACCAGAGGAGCTGGAGATGACTCTTGGAAGTTGTGCAGCTCGGCGGCACTCAAGTTGACATGTGGGCAGAGCCAACAATTTCCAGAGCAAAGCCAGTGGCCATGATAGGTTGGGGAACTTGGGATGCAGGTCGGCTTGAGTTAAGAAAACAAAGACCTTTACCAGATTTAGAGATGCTTCTCCTGCTACACCCAGACAGGGAATCTAATTCATAGCCCTGCTCATTGCTGACTACAGCCTTTGGCCTGTCCGACCAGGGAACCCAACCTGACCAGAGCACACGGGGAGCTGCAGAGGTCATTCAACGGCCCTACATATGGTGGTACTTGAACAGAGAGCACAGCCTGGGTCTTCCCCCAGCTCTGCACACTGTCCTCACCTGACCAGGGAATCCGGTGCACACTCTGGGCTGATTAAGGTCCCCAGACAGAGCTGTGCTGGTCCTGGATCCCATCCTACTGCCGTGCTGGGACAGAGAAGCTAATTCACAGCCCCATTTACTACTGAATACAGTACACAGTCCCAATCATCTAGTAAGCTTGACAAGAGAATCTAGGCAACTGGGGAGCACATCCTACAGACTCACTCGGGTAGGAAACCAAGCCATCAGTCCTAGCCAACTGTTCTCAGCCCCTGGCACAACTCCCATCCCCATTCTCAGAACTTGAACAGTTGTCAGGCCCCCAAGTAGACCATAATATCAGTCCACAACTGCCCATAGACATTACCAGCAGACACACCCAGAAACCCAAACTGTGGTGCCTGGTAAAGAACTATCTTTGCCAGAGCAAACCTGCAAAGTCTAGAAGAGGCACCTCAAATGTGCAGATACCAAATGTGCAGATACCAATGTGCAGATACCAATGTGCAAGGCATCGAGGATCATGAAAAATCAGGTAAATGTGGCACCATTAAGGGAAACTAATAAAGCTCCAAAAACAGACCTTAAAGGAAGATGTCAGAAGAACTTAGAATAATCCTCTTAAGGAAGTTTAGTGAATTACCAGAAAATGCAGACAGACAACTAAACAAAATTTTAAAAAAGTGCATAAAAAAAATAAGTTCAACAAGGAAATATCTACCATCAAAACCAACCAACTAATCAACACACAGAAATCCTAGAGTTGAAAACATAATAAAAAAATATAATTCAACAGAGAGTTTCAAAAGTAGACTCGACCATGCAGAAGGATCAGGGACCTGGAGGATGAGACACTGGAAATCACCCAATCAAAGGAACAAAAAGAAAAAAACAATAAAGAAGGGTAAAGGAAGTCTATGGGATTATGGGACACAATGAAAAGAATCAATTTTGCATTATGGAAATTCTAGAAAGAGAAGAGAAAGAGACAAGGACAGATAGTATATTTAAAGCAATCATGGCTGAAAACTTCCTGAACCAAGGGTCAGAGAACAGACCTGGAATTCTAGTACAGCTCTGGTTGCCTAAGACCTGGAATTCTAGTACAGCTCTGGTTCTCCTGGTTTTTTACTTGTTAGAGTAGTCTGACCTGTTAACCTACAAATGAATGACATTTGTTCTTTCAGATATTATCTCAAGGTTTGCCTTCTCCCTAAAATCCTCCCTATTCAATGTTTAGTCAAAACTGATCTTTTCTAAACATCTCTGACCTTTGGGGTGCCAGGTTGGCTCAGTCAGTAGAACATGTGACTCTTGATCTCTGGGTTGTGAGTCTGAGTCCCATGTTGTGGGTAGAGATTACTTAAAATAAAATGGATAAAGCAGCAAAACAAACAAACAAAAACTATATATATATATATATATATATATATATATATATATATCTCTGAGAGAGAGAGAGAGAGACCTTTAATATCTTCAGGGTGAAAAGGACCCTAAAGAGCACTGGGTTCCATCTATGACATCCATGTCACTTGTGAAAGAAAATTCATTATCTCTTGTGGACAGAGGCCTATTCATTCATTCCATGGACAGAAATATATGAACATGGTGCTCAAGTCCTAGAAAATAAATCTGGTTTTGTTCTATTTGCTATCCTCAGGTATTTGAACTTAGTCTTCATGAATTTGCTCTTATTCAGGGTAAATATGCCTAGCTTCTCGAACTGGGATGATACATCGCCTTGTCTCCTTAATTGCTCTAATCTCTGACCTCTTCAGCTAAACCAGAATCTCCTACAGGTTAGGACAGTCTAATACTTTTTGTATATCACTTGCTGAATCTTCTACTTGTTCCAGTAGCTTAGAGTTCATCAAAAGGAAAAGGAAGTTTATTTTTGTTATTTTACTCTAAAATAATCTTCAATTGGTGCCAGTTTTTGACATATAGCATAGTGGTTGAAAACACTTTGCTTTGGAGACAGATTCAGCTCCAAGTCCCTGATCTGCCACTTCTTGTCTATATGACTTCAGCTGAGATACTTTATCTCCAAAATAAAAAAGGTAACAGTAACTATAAATCTGAACTGTTAATAAGAATCATAAATAAGATAATGCATTTAATGACCTTTAGTACAGGGTCTAACATATATTAAGCACTCAGTAAAGGCCGGTTATCATAATAATTATCTCTGGGAAATCTTTGATACCTAGAATTCATCAACAATTCAGATTAGATATTCTTGCTATTTTATTTTGGAATCTTGGTGGTATTGTCCTGTGGAATGCCAACAATTCAGTTCACCTTTATGATTTGTTACTTAACTTTAATCTTGAAATATTTAGGCTTTGTCCAGCACTTCAAGCAGACTGAACTTGTATCTGACTTTCAAAGAAACTCTACCATGATTATATCATTTTACTCTTTGCCACGTGCATCTTAGCTAACTCCGAGTTAAAAAAAATTACCAATAAAACAATTTGGGAGGACTTGCTTCAGGTCATGCAATTAGTTAGTAGATAAATATGGTTTATCCAAGTTTCCCAAGTCCTCGTCAAAAATGTCATGCTGTTTCTTGAATCCAAATAGGTACCGAGCTATACCCTCTGCTCCTCGAACCCTTCCCAAAGAGGCAGCCAAACACGTACAGTGAAAACATGAAATCTCTTAGGCTGGGTTTCTAAACAACTGACATGGAGCTATAGAATTTCATCTAGTTTCTGCCCCACCCCATGTGATGTGATGTCAGGGCTCAAAGCGTGAATGAGAACACATTCTGTCAGAAATGGGATTTTACGTCCACAAATTTATAAGCTCTCGACAGTCAAGGCCTCAATGAAAAGCCTGCTAAACTATTAGGTTCAATATGCCCTTTTCTCTACCCTTTGGTGTGTTGTTTCATTACGGTTTCTTTTTTTAAGTGTACCTTTTGTTAAAAGGTTAAGTTATGTATCCACCCAGATTTTTTCCTCAAAATCAGCAAAACGTGGAACCTGTTCATTTATTATCACTAGAAATTAAGAAACTCCAAACCAAAACCGACCATTAAACTTGGAACACCTTGCCACTATTAGTTTTTGCCTTCCATGGTTCAATTTTAATCTCTTCATAGCTTAAATGAAGAGGATTATGTTTTAAAAGGAATTCACTCTCCTCTTCTGAATTTAACCCTCCTTCCTAGAATCTATATTTGGATTCAACAGTCAGTGGTCTGAAACATTAATGGGCTTTCCATTGAGCCATTACCCCTTTTCTCTTTTTGTTTTGCAAACAGGGCTTATTAAATCTTTGCTGTAGGCACCAGGAATGAAGAACAGTCAGAGTGTGCTGATGTGAAAGGTTTCACTGAACTCAAGCAAATCATTTCTGATTCGCCACAACTCTTCAGCAGTAAATGCCAAAAAGCATGATGTTTGGATGGCAAATATAAATTCCCATCACATAAAACATAAGAAAATAAAACCAAACCCACTCCTCTCCCTATACTCAGGGTTTAAGGCAGAGATGTCGACTGCAGATTCTTTCCATTAAGTATATTCAAATCATTGTGAAGAACAGATTTTGGTGCTAGTGTGGCTTGAAGCAAGTCCTACCAGCAACGATGGAAAGAAATTGGTATGTTTTAGGACACAGCATTTCCTTCTTTTAGCTATTCTCTATTATATTTTTAAGCTTAGATACACACACACCTTAAGTTTATTAACACACTGTTTAAAGACACACTACACAACTAAGTTTAATAACCAATCAAGGGAAGATATGGAAAGCAAAATCTGTATCTTCTTATTCCACATGAGTCACAGAAAGGTTAACCAACTCCCAGTTCAAAAACCATGGGTCTGCACACCCATGTTTACATATAGTTTCTCTTTAACTTGACTAAAACGACAGCAGGGGGATTTTGTTTTAAAAGCATAAACCCATTAGGTTTAAGGGGAGTGGGAGTGAATACACACCAACAAAACTCTGCAAGCTAGAGACCAGATGGATAGGGGATTAGTGACCCAAGCAGGCCCAAGAAAGCTGACACCTAAGGCAGCAGTAGGGAAAAAGCAGCCCAATTTACAGTATAGATTCTTCTCAAAGCTAAGATTTTAAGGCATCAGATACCTTTGAAATTAGGGGTGAAGGAGCTAAAATAGAAGAAACGGTGAAAGACTAAGAAGCATTTAGAGGCCCTATCCCCTTCTCTCCTCTTATAGATTGATGCCCGACTTTTCCCAACGCTCTCTGTACCAGATACAGGTTAGGGTGAGGGAAATGTATAAAAACAGTGGCTATTGCTTTTTTCTTCAAAGGGAATATTCACAGGGCACCTGGGTGGTGCAGCTGGTTAAGTGTCTGACTCTTGGTTTCAGCTCAGGTCATGATCTCAGGGTAGAGAGATTGAGCCCTGTATCCAGCTCCTCACTCAGCGTGGAGTCTTGAGATTCTCTCTCCCTCTCCTTCTGCCCCTCCCACTCGGCGCTCACTCTCTCTCTCTCTCTCAAATAAATAAATAAATCTTAAAAAGGAAAAAAGGAGAACATTCACACACTTATGCTTAGACCTTCATTCCTCTTTTCATACTTAGCATCCAGGACCCTGGCAGTCAGCCCATACTTTATAGGCAGAAGACTAGAAAATCCTTCTCGGGGGAATCTAACCTAGATAAGGAAGCAGTAAAGATGCTGACATCAGGGGTTTCCCCAATGAAACAGCACAGTCAGACAACCCTACAGGAAAGCCCACATGTAATAATGCCCAACCACATGCTAAGGGCTTCTCATTGGCTTTTAAGACCCGACTCTTTAATATGAGCAGACAACCAAGGATCATTGAATCAAATCTTTAGTATTAAAGTTAGAGACCCAGACAATCAAAAGCAATTTGAAGAAAACAGAGACTATGCGGGAAGAAGAAAACTTAAAACAATAACGAAACTATCATTAATACTCTCAGAAAGGCAAAAGAAGATGATCTTTTGATAAAACAAGAACAGGATGCTATAAGATAGGAACATTCATAGAAGAAAATAGTGTGCTTCGATAGTGTGTGTGTGTGTGTGTGTGTGTGTATGAATTAAACAAAACCTCAATTACTCAATTATAGAATTAAAAGCTAAAGTTAAGGAAATCCATTCCCTCCCCCTGCAAATAAAATTGGAAGACAGGAAAGAAGTAAAAAGAAATTAGAGAAATAAATCCAGGAGTGTCATACTGATCAGGGTCCTTTGCAGAGAACAGAATTCATGCTAGTTAAGTAGAAACTATTTCTTACAATACACGGAATGACATCATCACTAGAAGTGCTAAAGACACAGATTTGGGGTTGAGCTTTTAGTACAATTCCTAAACCAAACCAGAGATGTAAGCCACCAAGAGAGCTGCTACCACTTGTAAGATAAGGAGACTACCTCCCAAAGTAGCAAACTGCTACGCAGAGCTGCCAAATCCAGAAGCACGTTATTGTTGCCCAGATCAGGGAGTCACAGCTATTGCTCTTGGATCCAAAGCCAGGCTGTGCCTGTCATAATCCATATGAGAAAAATGGATGGCAAGTATCCTGCTTCTTGACCCTTACAGAGTTAGTGACCAAACACTGGAATGCCTATTAATGCTGTGCCAGGGTAAAAAGCCTCCATGACCATGCTAGCCAACAGGTTAGGAAGAAGTACACTTGAATCTAAATCACATTCAGAACACTAGCTGCAAGAGTCTGGAAAATACAGCATTTAGCCTTCCAGCTCTTTAGTACCCAAAGGTGAACTAGAAGGAAGTTGGAATGGATGTGAGATAATGTACCATATCTATCACAATGTTCTCAACATCTGAATAACAAAATCTCAGAAAGATAGATAGATACACAGAGACAGAGAGACATGGGTGTTGGGTGAAAGGAGGTCATGCAAGAAATAATTCAAGAAAATTGGAAGAAATGAATTTCAACACTGAAGGGGCCCACTGAGTCCAAGTACAATAGATGAAAAGAGGTCACACCTAAATATATTACTGCAAAACTTCAAAACACTGAGGGTTAAAAGAAGATCTTACAAGCTTCCAAAAAGGCAGAAAATAAACATCATCATACAGAAAATAGCAGAAATTTGAATCCTTTTGGACTTTTTAACAGCAATAGTGGAAGCTAGAATGCAATGGAGATCTATCTTCAGAATTTCAAAGGAAAATCATTCCAACTTAGAATTTTATACCCAGCCAAGCTATCAGTCAAGTATCAGGGTAGAATTACAACACATGTAGGCAGGCAAGTTGCTTATGTCTAGTGTACTGTTGTCATACTGGGCTCTAATTTGAGCCTCACCCCAGGACCTCTCTTTTCCTCTCTCCTGTGTTGAATCCCTCTTTCTTGTATCTCATGTTTTCATCTTGCTCAACAAGTTTCCTTTGTTCTCAAGGAGTTTCCTTAGGGCACTCATAATAGAGCTTATAATACCTTCTGTGCACAGACACCTTTGGACAGTATGTCATTTAGGGGTCCAAATAAGGCTGAAAAACAAGTCCAGAGAAGAGACTGCTTCCATGAGTCATGGAGTCCTTCTAACAGGCTTACAGACATTTCATTTTCAGGCAAAAATGTGTCCAATTTTTAAAAAGGATAGGATAATCAATTAGGAGTTTAAGTCCATCTCTCACAGTGCTGTTGTCTCTGAAAGATAAATGGGGTCTAATTATATCTCAAACACCCTGTTTACATCCTGTTAGGTTTACCCTGTGTGTCAGAAGACAGAGAAAATGTTGAGTTCAGTAAAAGATTGCAAACTCATTTTACACTAAAACTTCACCATTCATTCATCCCCTGCACCCCCCCCCTCCCAATACCTGTAAATAAAGGATAGTGTCAGGAGAGACCCCTTTGGAAATTTACTTAGAATCTGTTTGAATACTGTAATCTATTATCATTTACCTAAATAGAGGAACCCTGATATTCTTTTCACCCATCACTGGTATTAGTCTTGAGGGCACCCATATCTCCTTGATAGTTCAGGAAAAGTTATCTGAAAAAATATTGAAATAACAATATTGAAAAAAATATTGAAAAAATAAAAAATTAAACTTTGATTTGTTCAATATATATACATAAAATCTCCATACCACATTGAAAGATAATTCTCATGGAACACTGTTCCTTCTCTTCTGACATTTCCATCATCAAACTTCTAATGTCTCAAATATGCAATGCTACTTCCATCTCATGATCTTTGAGCACGAATTTTCCTCCTTCTAGAATAGACTTCCTGCCCCCTTTTTATTAACTGATCAATCCTTCTGAGGACAACTTAAAAGTCACATGCTCTGGACTGCCTTTGCAGGACTGCATAGCCAGATTTGGCTCCCTTTATAAATGCTCATATTCTTAGTACTTCTCTTTCTTGGCACCTACGTTAGTGGGTAATTATGTCTTTCTGAAGCTATTTGACTGTATGCCTACCTTTTCCACACATAGGTCTTTATGCTCACCCATGTATTTGCAGTGTCTAACACAATGCAGACAGCCAATGAGTACTTTTATACATAGATGAGTTAATAAAAAAGAAGGAAAGAGGTGTGGATAGAAAGGGAAGGAAAGGAGTGACAGAGGGAGGGAAGATGAGAGGATGGAAGGGAGGGGAAAGAAAGAAAAGTTCTAGGACTATATCTTGAGTTTATGTAGTAGTATTTAAATCTAATTTTCATTACTTATTTGTCTGTCCATTTGTCCGTCCGTCCATCCATCCATCCATCTGTCCATCCATCTCTTTTGCTTTGACAATTTCAGAGGTTGCCAGACGACTTGGAAAATGAGCCAGATGTGTCTATAGTCTTCTAACAGGAAAATAACTCTGGGAGGGAAGAAAACATGGAGTTGTATCCATAGAAGGCAGTCTTGATTCTTGGCCAACCACACCCTTTGGACCGAGAATGTCTCTTTCCAGAAGAGTTGTGCAAAGGGCAGGGCCCCTACTCCTCCATGTTGTCTTCTGTGAGCATTGGAAGCAGACTGCCTGAGCGGGTGGCTGACCCTGGTACTTGTGCCCAGCTGTCACACTGATAGCACTCATCTCACAATCCTCTGGGCGATGCGGCTCCCACACTGGCTCCATCTGGCCCACAGGCTGCAGGGCTGCTGAGCCACAGCAAGCCACCAGGGAGAATATCAAATGTGAGGTGGGCTGTTGCCAAGATGCCACGAAACAGGGGCATGGCGAGAACCAGAAGAGAGCCGAGGGGACCCTGCACTTTCTCAACTATCAATTACTGTAAATGGAAGTCCCATGTTCCCAGACAGGGAGCAGAATGAGCCCCATTTTCCACACTCTGCTGCTCTGAAGAGCTCTTTGGGGAGACGTTCAGCAAGGAGAGCCCAAGAATGGCACTGTCAACAGCCAAGCTGCGAGGGGGCATTGTGCGCTCTGCCCTCTGGGTTCTGGCGCAGAGCAGTCTGCCCACTCAGGTGTCCAGACTTTGTCCCCATTTTATTAACAGAGGACAAGAAAAACCTGGGCTTTCTGGCCTTTCAGGTGATTAAATACAGCTCTAACAACAGAAAAACAATAGCTAAAACTCAAGAGAGCTTATTATGTGCCAGGTCCTGTTCTAAGTGTTCTGTATATATTATATTTAATCTTCCTCACAAATGTAAAGAATTTACCATTCTTAAGTCCATTTTACAGATGGAGAAACAAAGGTACAGAGAGGTGAAGGAATGTGTCCATGGTGACACAGTTAGTAGGTGGCAGAACTGAGATTAGAACCTAGCCATCAGGCATTCAGAGTCTGATTGTGACCCATCAGCTGCCTGGCTAGGTTGGGAACCCCAAGCATGTAAGAGTGTCAGGTAATATATATATATTAATAACAAGAACAAAACCGTGACTGTGCAAAATGTAGGGTATTAAAGAGGGATCTGTGTTAGACCTGTACCTCTGAAACAAATAATACATTATATGTTTAAAAAAAAAAGAAGATAGCAGGAAGGGAGAAATGAAGGGGGGGAAATCGGAGGGGGAGATGAACCATGAGAGACTATGGACTCTGAGAAACAGGGTTTTAGAGGGGGATGGGTTAGCCTGGTGATGGGTATTAAAGAGGGCACGTACTGAATGGAGCACTGGGTGTTATACACAAACAATGAATCATGGAACACTACATCAAAAACTAATTATGTAATTTATGGTGATTAACATAATAAAATAAAAAAAATAAAGAGGGATCTGTGTTTTCCAATTATGACCAAAATCTTGTGGGGATTACTCACAACAGTGAGGGCTATGAGGGATACCTGATATCAGGTACTTCAATTTCCTGTGTTCAAATGGGAATAAAATATATGCCCTCCCCCACTAACATTTTCCAGAAGTTACAGAGCTAGAAAATAGACTTCCTTAGTAACATTCAAGTTTAAGATCGCAAATCTCAGAACATTTCAGAAACAGCTAGCTTTCAGTAAAATCTGAGTCTGAACTTTAGTTCAGTCATTTCTCTTTTGGGCAAGTGGCATTTTACAAAAGAACATAAAATAGAAAATAATGATAAAATATAAATAGGAATAAAAATCACAGCCAAGGGTCATAAAAATATGCATATAGCATTAAAACAAAGAAAAGGAAAAAGCACATGATATGTTAAGCTCTCTGGTAAGGGAGCACGGGACCAGATGAAGTCACATTAGAGAATTCGGTCTCTGTTTTAGAAATCAAGCAGGAATATTATAATTAGGTTTGCATTTGAGACATAAAAAGATCCTGGTAGAGTTGAGGATTTCCCAAATGGAAAAGGACAGAAAAGACACAGATCAATTTGGAAAGTATCTCGGCGTTCTATAGGAGAAGATGCAGGTCTAAAAAAACCCAATGTGCTTCGGTAACTGACTTGAATTTCAAAGGTGAAGAAACTGGAAGGCCAAGACCAATTCTAAGGTTTCTGGCTCAGGGAAATGGATAGAAGGTGATGTAGTTAGTCATTCAGGACAGGAAGGCCGGGAGGTGCTGTGTGGCACCTGGATTCAGGTCAGGTGGGAATATGTAACAGGTAGCTGGGCAGGGTAGAGTGGGCAGAAGACCAGGGACAGTCTAGTTAACTGGAGGAGGAACAGGACAGGCACGTCTCCCAGCAACAGGAAAGTTAATGCTGCTTAGAAGAGCTCTATACAGATCCCAGGCCCCCAAAGCTGTAGAAGGCACTGTGCTCTCTTTTGACTGTATTCGTAATCTGAGAGTTGGCTCTGCTCACATGTGTAGGCTTTATGGGGAAAACACGGCACAACTCTGTTCCTGCTCCAATGACTCCTCCCCACAGGCAAGTGGGGCAGGGACATACACCCCTTTACCTGGACTCTGGAACTCTCGCATATTGCACCCACAAGGTGGCAGCTACCAAGCAGATGAAAGGCCAAGTGGCTTCCTGTTTGTAGAACTTCCTTGAAACTTTAAAGTTTTCTATTCTAATTCTTCTTTTTATTTCTCCCCCTGTTTTTTTTTTTAAATGGTCAGGAAAAATTCTCCAACTCCTTGTATCTCACATCCCAGTGGCTTTACATTATTTGCCTTGAGCCTATCCGGCTATTTTTCTCTACCGCTCATGAATTAGTTCTGACCTCTAATAACGCCGGGTCAACATCTATTCACATATCAATCACGAACCATGGTCAACGTGTTAAGCATTTAAATGTTTCCAAGAGATGTTTCCTCACTGAAACAAGTCTAATTTACAGTTGGTCAAAATGATGAGTTATTCTAGTATCAAGAGTGAGAAGGAGCAAAGAACAGAATGTAAGTGTCCAGGTTCTTTCATTTTGAAAGGATCACTTGACTCACTATAGCCAGGAAACTAGTTCAAAGTCACAAGAATTCCCACCTGAGGCTATTTATCCCTTTCTTTGTTCCATTACAAAAGAGCGCTTTGACTCAGGATTGAAGGAGGGACTTGGATGGTGGGTGAAGTGGTTTAAATGTAATGTGCTTGCATTCCATCTCAAGTGTCATTGGTCCACTTAGACTTAAAACCACAGGCTTTAGCTTACTGGAATTCATGCCCAGTGAAAGGAAGAAGGTTCTAGGAGCTGTACTTAATTTCTTCTAAGAGCTGTGGTAGCGCCAGCCACTCCTACAGCTGCGTCCCTGTGTTGAGCAAGCTGCCCGTATGCCCACTGATGCCTTGTAGAGGTCCAGATATACACAGAATTGAAGTTACACCCATTCACACACAACATAATCAAAGACACAATTGAAAAAAAAATTCTCTTAAATGTGTAAGAGATAAAAACAGTTTCAATTTAAAAAAAAAAGACTATTTATTTGAGATAGAGCGAGCAAGAGAGAGAATGAGCAGCGGGGAGGGCTCCATCCCAGGACCCGAGGATCACACCTGAGCCCAAGGCAGAGGCTTAACCAACGGAGCCACCCAGGTGCCCCAAAGCAGTTTCAATTTTAATGGTAAGTGAGGATACTGAGACCTTCAAAAGTAGCAGCTGACACAATTACAGAGCATGGGCCCTGGAGGCAGTGAGCTGACGTGCCGGCCCCGCTTCTCAGGGGCTGTGTTACCGCGTGTTAGACATACTGCCTGACCTCTCCGGACATCTGAGGCCTCAGCTGCAAAGGAAGCAATAAGTACACTTCCTCTTTGGGATGTCTTGAGGATGAAATGAAATAATTTATATGAAGTGATTAATGAGGTTCCCAGCACACAGAGCTCCCTAAACATCAGCTACCTTAATTATTACATCTATCAACATCACTCTTAGTGGAAACTGAAAGAGAAGGGTGTGGGATATTTTTGGTGGGGCTGAGGTATGGGCTACAGCTAGGCTCTCTCCACCCTCAGAAGTCTAAATGCAGGAGAGGCAGCAACACTTCTGAAACGAAGGTCTTGGGCAGAGATGCCACACAAAGATTCTTTAGTCCTTCAAGTCCACAATCCAGCATTCTCAAGATGTCCACCAACCTGTCAGGCTGCTGGCACCCGGCTGGTTCTGCTCTGGCCGTGGCTGTTCCCCACACGTCGGCATTACTAGGGGCATAACGGATTCAAGTTCAGCTCTACCAAGAAACCTCCTACATATGTGGTACTGGAGACTATCCCATAACCACCATCATCTGTTATGGATTTAATTTCTAATAGAAGCACGCAAAGAAAAAGAAATAAGACAAGAAAAACAAAGGCAACATGTGTGTGTGGATTGCTGTTGAGGCCACAGTTCATTTTTAGGTTCGGATTCTGGAGTCCTGGGGTGGCTTTTTTTTTTCAAGAACAGAATCTGCTGTCCAGGAGATAAAACAGACGAGTTTAAATAATTAGAGGCTTGTTAATATGCGGTTACCTGGGTCCCACTTGAACCCACTAAGAAAGAATCTCCTGGGAGGGAGGAAAGACCCAGGAAACTATTCTTTTTTTTTTTTTTTTAAGATTTCATTTTATTTATTTGAGACAGAGAGAGAGAGCACAAGAGGCGGTAGGGTGAGAGGGAGAAGCAGACTCCCCGCTGAGCAGGGAGCCCAATATGGAACTCGATCCTAGGACTCCAGGATCATGACCTGAGCCGAAGGCAGTTGCTTAACCAACTGAGCCACCCAGGTGCCCCCCAGGAAACTATTCTAACAAGCAGCATTTCATGCATATTAAAGTTCGAGAACTACTACTCTTGGAGTTCATAATTTAGTAGAGGATACATACATAAAAGCTCTTCTAAGACGAGACAGTCTCTCACAGGTGCCATAAAAAAGCTATGGAATACAGCAGCTGAAAAAGGAGAGTCAATCCACACAGGTAAATCTAGGAGAACCTCCAGAGTGGGAATTTAGAAGGAAGTTAGGATTAAGAGCACAAAAAAAGCTGGGCTAGGAACCAGGAACAACAGGACACTGGAGTGTCACTGGTAGAGGGAACCAGCTAAGCAAAAACACCAGGAGAGTAAGCAAGACTGAAATATGTTGGAGCAGGTAAATATGGCTGACGCTCAAGTGAGTGGGCTGGTAGGGAGGGGGTGAGGGTTTTAGGTAAAGGGAGACAAGGCTGTACAGCGGGATGAGATATAGGACAGGAGGCCTTTAATGCCAGTTGGAGTCTGGGTGCTAGTGCTTCTTTGCCATGAATTGCTGTGGAAGGCTGTTGCAGGAGGGGTCCAGAACTGTATCTGGGCTTTGACAAGGTAAGTCTCTGGAAAGGGTTACTCAGGCCCACAATCCCTTATATGCTTTCCCAAATCCAAAAAGCTGCAGAAACAACACCCCCTTTTTTTTGCATCTCATTTGGTGGCAAAATCTGCCATGAAATGAAGTGTGATTACTTACAGTCATTATTTATCCAATTTATCATGAATCTTCATGCATTCTATTGTAAAAATATTAATAATGTGTTTGATTAGGGGTGCTGCCTTGAGCCCCACTTGGGGATGTTACAGAATTTAGTTCATGTACTAAATAACATTCGTGAACTCAGAAAAATTCTGAATTCCAAAACACATCTAGGCCTAAGGTTTTGATAAGGAATTGTGGACCTCAACAAACAATGGGAGACACTTAGTAGCCTCGATGCTTTAAGAGACCAAGGAAACCTTTCAAGAGGTGATACAGAAGGATGGGTAACCTAGTGGCCGATTTTCTAGGACCGGTTTGTCCAAAAGGGAAGGTGCCTTTGGACTGTGTAAGTGGTTTGGCTCTTATAATTCCTCTTCATTGTTATTATCGGTCCTGCCTCCCTGTATCCCCAGGTGTTAATAAGCAAAGCCTATGGTGTTGCAAATTGAAAAACAGATGGTGGACCGATGTAGACAAAGGCTGATTCATCTTTGCATGGCTGCCTGAGTATGCATGTGTCTCTACACCAGGTCCAGCAACTGCAGAGCTGTAGAGCTCCTCAGAAATCATTTAGTTCAACTCATTCATTTTGCAGATGAGGAATCTGAGAGCAGAGGAAGGCAGTCTTTGTTGGAGAGCTCACATCAGAGGCTTGCACAGTCAACATTCATTGAGCACCCCCAAGTTCCCACCTTGGACCATACAATCTCTTATAGAACGAGGAGTCCATCTATGGTGACTAGAGGTTGACTCGTACAGGGAGCATTAACAAACACTTCTGGAGAGTGGTTTTCATAAGCATAACTGCACTGCTGGGAATTACACTGAGGCCTACCAGAACCACATGCTTTTCTAACCAAGTATTGACATGGCAAGAGATACGGGTTTGAGTTCAAGCTATACCAATGATTCATATGAAGAAAAACTAAGGAAATAATAAAAAATGTTGTTTTTCCTTTAAAGGCATTCAAGTTTATATAGAGGCCTTAAGTTATATAGGTATAAGCCTATGTATATGTGAACCCCTAGAAAAACCAAAGAAACACAGAACTGCTTACCATCCTCTACACAGTGAAGAACTTTAAGCTTAGAAACTATAGAAGAAATGACAGTGGAAAAAAGATCTACAGATTTAACCATACAGTCTCATTTATTTTTGCATGATTTAAAAGATCATAACCAAAATAAGAGGCAAAGACATAAGGGGAAATATTCTTAGCAAATATTTCACATACAGGCCGTGTTCTTTTCTCTAGAAAGAACTCACCCAAAGCAGTGAGAAAAACACCCAAACTCTTAAATAATCAGGTTAAGGACATGAAAAGACATTTGCCAAAAGAAGAACTACTGTTAGTAAGCACGTCCATGGCAAAATGTTTAGGTACCCCACAGTGCAACACAAACAAACACATGAGTAGTGCCAGAGGTTGCCTACAAGTTGGCACAGATTAGAAAAATGACAACAGTCAATGCTGGTGGAATAGGATGAAACAGATTCCTTGATACATAACTAGTAGCAACAATTTTGGAAAGTTACTTGGCAAATACAAGCTCTTCAAAATATTCCTATCCCTTGACCTAGTATTTCTGCTTTTGGAAACCTACCCTAAAGAAATAATGAGCCCTACACGGTTATTTACTGCATCAGTATTTATAGTACTAAAAATTATAAACCACCACCCTATTCAACAATCTAGTGAAAGTGAAATACATCAAAAAGTTTCTATTCAAAATAATATTATGCAACCAGTGAGGTGATGTTTACTTAATCCTAGGTAGTAACAGGAAAATGCTTATGACTGAATTGTAATGAACAGATGAGAAATCAAAATGGTTCATACAGAATGATTATAACTTGGTAAATAAATTAATCTACGAAGAAGGGGGGGGGGAAAACCAAACCAAAGCCTGATTGGAAATAAAGCAAAATGATTATATCTGGGTGATGAGCATGTAAGTCATTTAATTAATTTCTTCTTCACACTAGTCTATATTTTCCAAAATATCTTTAGATATTGTATATTATTTGATTTGGAAATTTATTTCAATGAAATTGGTCTTCCTCTTATCTCAGAGTGTCAAAAGATACTTCTTAGGAAATGATGATAAGGAAGTTCAAATTAGGGGCGCCTGGGTGGCTCAGTCGTTAAGTGTCTGCCTTTGGCTCAGGTCATGATCGCGGGGTCCTGGGATCGAGCCCCTGCCCAGCGGGAAGCCTGCTTCTCCCTCTCCCACTCTCCCTGCTTGTGTTCCCTCTCTCGCTGTCTCTCTCTCTCTCTCTGTCAAATAAATAAAAAATCTTAAAAAAAAAAAGTTCAAATTAGCACAGATATTACAGGGATATCTTGCTTAATAAATCCTTTAGAGAAACCACTCTGTGCCAGGAGGAATTCGAAGTGCTTTTCTGCCTCACGGAATCATGTTAACAATCCTGTGAGGTGGGTACTATAATTATCACCATTTTATATAGGACACTAGGAAAGTGAATAACTTGTTTGGATATCATGCATGCATCTACTAAGAATTCAAACCCCAGCTCCTGAGTGGTTTGGCTCCTGAGTGGTGCTCTTAAACACCATGCTATGCAGCTGCTTGTTGACCTCTGAAGTAAGAGGATCTTTGGATATCATTAGTATCAACTCTCATTTAAAAAAAAAAAAAGAAAAATAAAGAAACACAGGGAGGTTAAGTGACTTGCTAAATGCCACACAGCAAATTATCCAGTAGGTAAACAGAATATTATGTTTTACCGATTATAATTTATAAACACTAAGGTTAAAATGAATGCAAACAATCTTATGTCATCTCCTCAATTTTACTGTTAATATACAATTTTTGTTTCCATCTTCTTAGAACCTATATTAAAGGGGAAGGCACATTTCTGTGGTCTGTAAGGAGAAGTCATATCCCTGAAGTCAGAGGGCTAACACATCTCAAATTCTTTCCTCTCCGTTCTATCAGAGAGCTACATTTCAACCCAGGCAGGATAACATGATCACCGAAATATCTGTATCAAAGTACCTACTGGGTGTGGCACTATCCCAGGCTTTGTAGAGCATCAGACTCCAACAGAACCCTGAGCTACAGGAGAGCAGGATAAGACTCAAAATGAAACATAACCATTTGCCAACAGCAAGAAAGAAGCTCTGTGTATGCTTATTTTCTAATCGATCACGAAGTCCAAAATAGGCTAGATGCAGGCTTCCTCACTGCATCTGATATAGATTAAGAGAGTCAGACCTCTGCTGGGAGAGTGATGTTGGGAGGGCCCTACACCAAATAACTGGGCTAAATGACAAGAGAGAGTTTTACAAAATTGTTCCCCTTGAGCTACTGTGGCTTAGTCATGCCTAATTTTTTTTTTTCAGCAGCATGCTATTTTGAGGTTTCTGGACTTGTCTTCATGCGATCAAAAGAAAAGGCAATGAGGTCTATATCAGATTGTAAAAATGAGAGGACCCAATGTTGCCATGAAAATCACAAGGCTGAATTATCTCCCGTCCAGCACTGAAGCATCAGCCTGTCCTATAAGGCGATTACAGTTGTCTGTCTTCTCTAAAGGAACCGGGACTCCCAATGGCCAGGCTCTTACTAAACATCAGAAAGAAATGACCAGCAAAATCTAAAGCAGAGGTGAAGGCAATAAAAACTGGGATGTATGTGTAATTGGGAGAAGGAACAATTCTGCTTAGAGTAGCGCAATCTGTATTATCCCGGGATAGACAGTCTTGAAATTTACAACTGAAAGCAAGAAACTTTGATTTAAAAGTCAAAAATTCAAAACTAAGAATCTGATTACTAGTCTTTGCTAAATAAAGGAAATATTATTAATTTGGACTATATAGATAGGTTTTTGGGTATGTGTTTTGGCTTTTTTACCTATTTTAAGAAGCAGGACTAAGTATAGACTATATTAACATTTTCTCTCATTACATAAAATCAAAATGTACTCAAATCCAGCTATTTAGGGTCATTTTAGACACATACACACTTTTTTGAAATTAAAAAAAATGAATGAATTACAAAGACATACTCATCAAGATGGCTGGATTTAAAAAAATTAAATAAATAAATAGGCTGGCAGTACCAAATGAAGTCTAGGATTTGGAACAACCAGAACACTTACGCATTGCCAAGTGCAGTGTAAAATGTTACAACCACTTGGAAACGTGTTGGCAGTTTCTGATAAATTAAGCGTAACATTCCTAGTAATTCCATTCTAATCTGTGTACCCAAGAGAAATGAGTGCATATGTCCACAAAGAGTTAGACTAGAATGTATGAAGCAACCTTATTCATAATAACCCCAAACTGGAAGAAACCCAAATGTATATCAACAGGAGAAAGGTTAAACAAATTGTAGCCTGTCTATATAATACTTCTAAGCAATAAAAAGAAACTATTTACACTTACACAAGCAACAACCTGGAGGAATCTCAAAAGCATACTGTATGAAAGAAATCAGACATAAAAGAGTTAATACACATTGTATGATTCCACTTACATGAAGTTCAAGAACAGGCAAAAGAAAAACCATGGGGACCAAAGTCAGAATACTGGTTCCCTCTGGGGATGGGGGCCATTGACTGAGAAAGGAAACACAAGGGAGCTTTATGAGTTGCCAGAAATGTTCTACATCTTAATCTGGCTTGATATTCAGCTAGGTGTTCACATATGCAAAAGGTTATCAAGTGGTACACTTAAGATGTGTGGATCTTACTGTACGTATATTACACTTCAATTAAATAATGAACAACAGTGAAGACACTAATTTTTCTTACATTTTTTAACATTAAATATTTGATATCTGTGCATCTAAAAGACAACTGGAAGTCTGTTTATAAGTAAGAATTATAATACCTATTTTTTGCTAATGAGAGGATGAGCACAAGGTTTTAGCTGCAAGAATGTCCATTGTAAAATTATTTCCTACAAATAAAAATCAGAAAAACAAATTTAAATGTCCAATGATAGGGGATTGGTTGTAGGCCTATTTATGTTAGAACATCATACCTGAACTAAATAAAAATACACAGGCAGAAAAATACACTGTTGAATATACAGTTTTAAAATGCAACAGATTTTGGGGCGCCTGGGTGGCTCAGTCTGCCTTCAGCTCAGGTCATGGTCCCGGGTTCCTGGGATCGAGCCCTGTATCAGGCTCTCCGCTCCGCGGGAAGCCTGCTTCTCCCTCTACCACTCCCCCTGCTTGTGTTCCCTCTCTTGCTGTGTCTCTCTGTCAAATAAATAAAAAAATCTTTAAAAAAAAATAAAATGCAACAGATTTTATCTTTACAGGACATCTTTTTTCTTTTTAAATCAGAATATCAAGACATAGTTTGCATGAGTGACTGTAAAAGTGTTTTTAAAATAAATAAATGTCCAATTTTACAGTTAGAAGCATGAAGAACTAAGTATAAAAGCGAGCAAGAAGCAGGAGCAGAGACCAGGGAAGGAGCCGTCACCGTGGCTGCTCCAGAGTCCATTTTTTCCTTCACTTAAAGTAGTAGACTCCTTTTTTGAATAAAATCTTAAACAGATCTCCTATATACAAACCATGTAAGAACAGACGTGCTCTGGTAGGAGGGGAAGGGTGTATGAGTATAAGGAATTCTTTTTTTTTTAAAAAAGATTTTATTTATTTTTTAGACAGAGAGAGACACAGTGAGAGAGGGAGCACAAGCAGAGGGAGTGGGAGAGGGAGAAGCAGGCTTCCTGCCCAGCAGGGAGCCTGATGCGGGGCTCGATCCCAGGACCCCGGGATCATGACCCGAGCTGAAGGCAGACGCTTAACGACTGAGCCTCCCAGGCGCCCCTGAGTATTGGGAATTCTGCTTCACTATCCCCTGACATATCTCCAAGACCCAAAGGACACAGTCTGAAAACCAGCATCCTATGAGATAAATTTCAAACTTCAAGTGTTAAAGATTTCACATCCCTCCATCTAATTGGAAGGTTATCTTTTCTTCCTTACCTGTGAATACTATCTTATGTAATTTTTCTTTTTTTTTTGCCAGACTGGCCTCGTTACTGTTCCCAAAGATACCTTGTACATCCTGATTCCTCCTTTATTCTGAAACGTTCCAGTGTTCCTCCTTTATTGCATTACTGCTCATGCTGGAAGACTCGGCTAAATTTCCACATCCCCTCAGATATCTTTCCGACTAACACCAACCTGGTGAAATACCTCTACTCTGTATTATTCACTTGGCTAATTCACTTTTAAAGATTCTCTATTAGTTATCTATTGCTACTATAATAAAGCACCAGTAACTTAATGTCTGAAAACAACACAAATTTATTACCTTATGGTTGTCCGTTAAAAATCTGACGCGGGTCTCCTGAATAGCCAGAGGAACGTTGAAAAAGAAAAGCAAAGCTGGTGGGATCACAATTCCGGACTTCCAGCTCTATTACAAAGCTGTCATCATCAAGACAGTATGGTACTGGCACAAAAACAGACACATAGATCAATGGAACAGAAGAGAGAGCCCAGAAATGGACCCTCAACTCTATGGGCAACTCATCTTTGACAAAGCAGGAAAGAATGTCCAGTGGAAAAAAGACAGTCTCTTCAACAAATGGTGTTGGGAAAATTGGATAGCCACATGCAGAAGAATGAAACTGGACCATTTCCTTACACCACACACAAAAATAGACTCAAAATGGTTGAAAGACCTCAATGTGAGACAGGAGTCCATCAAAATCCTAAAGGAGAACACAGGCAGCAACCTCTTTGACCTCAGCCGCAGCAACTTCTTCCTAGAAACATCGCCAAAGGCAAGGGAAGCAAGGGCAAAAATGAACTATTGGGACTTCATCAGGATAAAAAGCTTTTGTACAGCAAAAGAAACAGTCAACGAAACCAAAAGACGACCGACAGAATGGGAGAAGATATTTGCAAATGACGTATCAGATAAAGGGCTAGTATCTAAAATCTATAAAGAACTTCTTAAACTCAACATCCAAAGATCAAATGATCCAATCAAGAAATGGGCAGAAGACATGAACAGACATTTTTCCAAAGAAGACATCCAAATGGCCAACAGACACATGAAAAAGTGCTCAACATCACTCGGCATCACGGAAATCCAAATCAAAACCTCAATGAGATACCACCTCACACCAGTCAGAATGGCTAAAATTAACAAGTCAGGAAATGACAGATGTTGGCGGGGATGCGGAGAAAGGGGAACCCTCCTACCCTGTTGGTGGGAATGCAAGCTGGTGCAGCCACTCTGGAAAACAGTATGGAGGTTCCTCAAAAAGTTGAAAATAGAGCTACCATATGATCCAGCAATTGCACTACTGGGTATTTACCCCAAAGATACAAAAGGAGGGATCTGAAAGGGTACGTGCACCCTGATGTTTATAGCAGCAATGTCCACAATAGCCAAACTGTGGAAAGAGCCAAGATGTCCATCGACAGATGAATGGATAAAGACGATGTGGTATATATATACAATGGAATATTATGCAGCCATCAAAAGGAATGAGATCTTGGGCGCCTGGGTGGCTCAGTCGTTAAGCGTCTGCCTTCGGCTCAGGTCATGATCCCAGGGTCCTGGGATCGAGTCCCACATCGGGCTCCCTGCTCCGCGGGAAGCCTGCTTCTCCCTCTTCCACTCCCCCTGCTTGTGTTCCTACTCTCGCTATGTCTCTCTCTGTCAAATAAATAAATAAATAATCTTAAAAAAAATAAATAAATAAAAAAAAGGAATGAGATCTTGCCATTTGCAATGACGGGGACGGAACTGGAGGGTATTATGCTGAGCGAAATAAGTCAAACAGAGAAAGACATGTATCATATGATCTCACTGATATGAGGAATTCTTAATCTCAGGAAACAAACTGAGGGTTGCTGGAGTGGGGGGTGAGGTGGGAGAGATGGGGTGACTGGGTGATAGACACTGGGGAGGGTATGTGGTATGGTGAGCACTGTGAATTGTGCAAGACTGTTGAATCTCAGATCTGTACCTCTGAAACAAATAATACAATATATGTTAAGAAAAAAAAAAAAAGAAGAAGATAGCAGGAGGGGAAGAATGAAGGGGGGGGAAAGCGGAGGGGTAGATGAACCATGAGAGACGATGGACTCTGAAAAACAAACTGAGGGTTCTAGAGGGGAGAGGGGTGGGAGGATGGGTTAGCCTGGTGATGGGTATTAAAGAGGGCATGTTCTGCATGGAGCACTGGGTGTTATGCACAAACAATGAATCATGGAACACTACATCTAAAACTAATGATGTAATGTATGGGGATTAACATAACAGTAAAAAATTTAAAACAAAACAAACAAATAAACAAACAAAAAGCCTACGAATGACAATTCTATCCCTTTAGAGGGTCTGAGAATGGTCTCCATTCTTCTCAATCCAAACCTTACTATTCTAAAATGAATGATATAATGTCAGCTTTCAATTTGCATATAAATTGCCCCTTTTGAGTAAAAACACTCAGGGTTAGAGACATTAATGATATTCCACAATGCATAAAAAATTTCAAAGTCAGGCAGGTATATGGTATACATTATACTTAATTTTTTGTTTTAAGGGGCCATTTTAATGATTTTTACAATCCAATCAAGAGGTCAAAAATAGCCATTGTCTCAACTGACATTATGATCTTCTATGTTCACAAAGTATATTTACTTTTTACCTTGAAGAATTCCAAATTTAGAAGGCTGTATATTTCAGCAGTATTTCCTTTTTTTAAATCTGCCATCTTAGTTTTTAAGTCACTGGGCTTAGATATTTTACAGGACTGTTTTGTTGTGAAATCTAACCCAAGAATAGAGCATTCATGACAAATTTTAGTTTAAGGGCTACAGGAAAATAAAGAATAGTGCTGAATCACAAGGTTTTCATATCAATGGCTCCCTCACTAGAGGGAATCTTGCTAAGTCAAATTTCTAAGTAGGCAGTTTGACTTTCAACTTTTTCTGTGCAGTAAACTGATATAGTAGGGAAATATTAGGTCAAGGAGATGAGTTTTTTTTTACTTCACTATATTCCCCAAGAGGAAAAAATGAAGAAAGCAGGAGCTGCTCAAGAACTGCAAAGATACAGATTTGGAAGCATTTTAAAAAATAAATTAAAAAAAATACACACATAGGCATTAAAGTTTTATTTAAAAATTTATAATATGAAGAACTGCTTCCATTACAATGTTGAATAGAAAGAGCATTATTCACAGTTACCGATATCAATGCAATATCACCTCAATTATATAAAAATATCGTGGAATCATTAGGGATGATTAGAGAAATAAACCAAAATATTAGCATTTTGAAATTGGAATTTTTGAGTCTTCAAATTAACTGATTTCTCTTCTTCTCTATACTTCTTATTTTTAATTTTTTAAGAATGAAAATGTATTGCTTTTTAATCATTATTAAACTAAAACAAGGGAGCCATCCTGAATTGTTCTTGTGCTGAAGAAATTATACTGATAACATTCTTTCCACAAAAAAGAAACTGGTATTCCCTCTTTTAAAATAATTTACCAAATCATTTTTTCCCATTTCTTTTAGAGTATGGTTTTTCTGCTCCCTCTTCTGACACTTATTCCTCCTCTGTTAAATCTCTAAATGTTGGAGCATCTCGTGTCTCTCTCGGTTCTATTCTCTAACTGTGTGATCTCAACCATCCAAGGTATTGATTTAAACATCACTTCAACACTAAGCCACACCTCGTCTGTATCCTCAGCCCCAATCTCCTCCCTTCGCTCCAGATTGCAACCCACTCCCAACAATCCCACTTATGTGTGGATGACTGGTCTTTCAAATGTAACATGGCCAAACTGCATCATTTATTTGCTACCTCCTTCGTTCTTTCTTAATCCAGATCTTGAGTCTTTCACCTTTCCAGTAAACAGTATGTTTAATTTACTTAGTTGCTTACACCAAAAAACTAGGAGTTATCCTTGATGCCATTCTCTTCCTAACCACCTCACCCAACTCAACCCATTATCAAGATGTGTTAGTGCCATCTGGACGTACATCCTGATTCCAACACTTCCTGCCACTTCTGTGCCTTCCACATTGCCACAATCAGTTATATATATCTCAACTGGACTTTGGCATCAGCCACCTAAGTGGCGTTAACTTTGACCCCATTTGTCTTCCTGGTAGCAAGAATGTGAAGCATGCCATGTCTTTGCTTAAAAACTGTCCCCCACGTCCCATGATCCATTATGATAAAACCTAAACTCCGTATTAGGCTGACAATACCTTATAGGGTCTGGACCCACCTACCACCTCAGTCTCATTTCTTCTCTCCCACTGTGTTCCAGCCACACTGACCTTTCTTTGGTCCCTGAATTGCATTGAACTTTTTGTGCCTTCTGCTTGGAAAGCTCTTTCCCAGATCTGCCTCCCTAAATGGTCCTTCCCCTACTACTCAGACCAAAGCTGACTTGAAATTTGCCAACCCCCAATTTCATCATGGATGAAATTGTCTTGGCATCTTAGATGGTGCCAAGACGACCAGGCCAGCAGCTGCTTTCCGGAGATCCAACAGCCCTGGAGAAGGCAGGGGCTGGGCTGAGCCACAGCGTTTGCACGTTTGCAGAGAGGAGAGCTTGTGACGCCCTGCACCAGATTTCGCTTCAGGCAAACCCCATCACCCACAGTAGCTAAACGCTAGATTACACAGCTCAAGGACAAGTTAATGGGATTTGGCAAGAACATAAAAGGAAACAAGAAATTACAAAGGAAAATGCCCTTAAAATAGAAATAGGTGAAATACACAGTAGTAGAATTTGTGCCAGCTAAATACATCAAACCATATTTACATTTCTGTGTTATCTTTAGGAACAAGCAGAAAAGGAGATGCAGAGTCACTGAAGTTATTTCTAAATTTGTTAGAATCTGCATTTTACTTTACTTCTACGATTCCTGAAAAATCAGAATATGGGCCATCTATACAACCAACGGTGCTATACACCAGTTACACAGGCTTGGCCTCGAGTAAGGCAAATTTACAAACTTCAGGCTTGCGCCCCAGGAGCCCCTGCCCAGGAGCCGACCAGCTCCAGCAGCGCAACCTGCCGAGGGCCTGGCAGCTCGCAGGGCCTGATCTACGCTGTCCTGATTTTTGGTTGTCAACAACCTTGATTTTTATTTCCATCATTTTACAGATGTTCAAGGATTTTATGCAATTCGACCAAAAATTTGTTGTAAAGGTTAAGTCTGGACCATGTCTTACCAAGGCAGGACTGGCCCTGTCAACTAGCAAGCGCAAACCTGAGTCACCCTATTTGTCCTCAGTTTCCTCATGTGTAAAAATGGATGTACCAACTGCTTTAGTTCTCCCACAGGTCTGTTTTGAGGAGCAACTGTGACCTCTGATCACATCTCCTATTGCTGGTCCCCAGTTCACACCACTCGTCCACACTGCCTCATGGCTGGCCCCATACAAAGCATACACCCACTTAAAGATCTCTCTACTTGCGTCTCCCTGGAATGTGCTTCTCTTGATGCCCACAGCTTGTCCTCATTACCTTGAGGCTATTGCTCACACGTCCCCATACGAGAGAGGCTTTCATGGACTACCCAAAATAAAACAGTGACTCCCGCCCCCGCCCCACACTTTTTCACCTGTCCTGTTTTATAGTTCCCCACAGAACATATTTCTTCTGCACCTTTGTTTGTCTGCTCTCATAACTAGATTATCAACTTCATGAAAACGGGGATTTTTGTCTATATTGTTCAGTGTCTATATCCCTGGAGTCTAGTACAGTGGCTGGCACACAGTATGTCCTCCCAACACTGACCTAATGGGGTGAAAGCATTGAATAAACTAACTGTATGAATGAATGTATTATAGATTATCATCTTCTGGTCCCTTCTGGGTCTGTCTACCGTAAGACAGGCTGCACGTAGCATTCTTGGTATTAAAATCTGTATCTTTAATCAGGGTACGCTTTGCAACTCACAATTTTACATTAGCTAGTAGATCACGGACTAGAAAACACATATATGATAAACAGTTACTAGAGCCTAAGTTCAACAACACAAGCCCTAGCAAAGCCCTCAAACCTTCTGCTTCTATCTCTATTGCAAATACCAGAGATGTTAAGAAACCATCAGTACTCAGAGCTTCCATGGCTGTAAAAAAGTCAGAAAGTAAAAATAATAACAAAGGAATCTCACAACAGCTTCTGAACAATTTAGTGGCCACCTCCCAGGAGGGAAAGAAGGGGAAAGAACTGGAATGGTAGTGGTAAGGCGTTAGCTGTATCCAGAGACCAGACTGGAGGTGGGTGGGGGGATGCGGGAAACAGGTGATGGGTATTAAGGAGAGCACTTGTCATGAAGAACACTGGCTATCATATGGAAGTGCTGAATCACTAAACTGTACACCTGAAACTAATATTACACAGTATGTTAACGAACTGGAATTTAAATAAAAACTTAAAATTAAAAAAAAGAGATGAAACAAAAATGGCAAAATATAAAATCCAGTACTTTTCTATAGCTAGTTCATAATTAAAAAGAAAGAAAGAAAAAAAGAAAGAAAGAAACAAACAAACAAACCAAGGCACAGGATGTCTACATTATAGATACCAGAACCTGCTAGCTCAGTTTCTCAAAGATGGAAAGTGCCTTCACAGCCATGCGGACCTATCTGTATCCAAAGCATGAGTACCCTTCTCCACTAGCCCAATAGTCAGCCAAGTGCCTGGCAGTGCTGCTTGGCAGTCTCTTTCTTCCACCGGTAAGGCCTTTTCTTATTCCTATTCCTAGGAGTATTCTAGACTTCTATTACCATCCTCAGTCCAGCAGCCTCTTTTGCAGGAGTGGACCGCACATGGCTGAGAAAGACCAGAAGAGTTCTTCAGTGCCTCCTTGTCTTCCTTTAAACGTGTGTGCATCTTGGAAACTGTTCACTGAATTGAAATCAGCCTCTCTGTTGTCTTCCATCCATTGGTCTGTGTGCTCTCCAGTCATGGAGAGCTCCTCAACCTTCTTGTCCACATGGCTGCCCTCCAAATATTGTAAGACAACAAGTGTAGTCCCTTGGGTTAAGTCCATGTTAAACACTACCACCTCGTTCAACTTGTGTGAGGGGAAGAGAGCAGCTCACCTACCCACCAATGGCAGGCAAATCTGTTTGGTATGGGAGGTCCATCAGCCTGGTATTCTGCATAAGAAATGTAATATTTCTATGTACCCAATCTTAAAAAGGAATTAATGAAACTCAAACATTTTTTTTCTAACTGCTTGAGATGAGAGATTAGAATTTAATATGATTTTTTCTCATAGTCTTCAAAGCAATTGTAAATAAAATTAGAGTCCCAGATTAGCTTTTTTTCAATTAAATAATTCAAGACTTAAAAACACTATGTTAAGATATGAAAGGTGTCTAGATGGATGTTATTGAAAATCACTAGCACCATTTGGTATTCTAACAGGGAGAAGCGGCCGAGTGAGATATGTAATCGGGTGATGGCAAGGGAAGCCAAAGAAAGGTGCAATATGCAGCAACTAGCATTTGCCAAATAATGGCTAAAACCTTCCATGACTGTTTAACAATGCATAGGACTTTGCAATTTAGGCGGACTTCCAATCTATTTAAAAACCACACAGCCTTGTCTGAAGTGCATACTTACCCTAATGGTTTAAATGACTGACGAAAAGAAGAAGAAGACTTGGAATGGCAATGGGTACGAGGGCGTAAATGTGAGTACACAGGATTAGTGCTCCTCAAAGTGTGGGCTCCAAACTGTGCCATCTGGCACTGCTTTGCAATAAGAGCAGGAATGGAGATAGAGCGTTTAGAAACTTACAGAACTTGGACAGAATAACTTCATGACTACTGAATCTAATAATACTTTTTTTTAAAAAAAATGTGGACTTGTTTTTTTTTTTTCATTTTTCTAGCAATTCATTTTTACTCTATTTTACAAAAGCATCGGTCCAAGCAGACTAGTAATTAAAAAATGGGTCCTTCACCACACAGCTGTTTTGAGAAGCCAGTGCTAGACTGATTGGAGTCTGAGCTCTTGTTCTTATTAATTACTTCTTTGCAATCCTGAGTTATGTGCCCAATCTTAATGCTGCAAGCACCCACACTGCCAGGAGATGGGTGTAATTAGGGAATAATTCACAGAATCACTCAATGGTATGAAACTCAAACTATCTTAAAAGATGCTGAGCAGGAGAACTTCCATTGAGGGGATTCCAACAAAAAGAAGTAGCTCAATTGTTACAGTCACTCACTCCTTCACTGGCCAAAAGGAAATTATTCCCTCTTGCTGAGGGGCCACCGTCCTGGCAATAGAAGATGAGGACCACTGAATAAGAATGGATCATCTGTGTGTGTCTTGGGTTAAATGACTATAACCCCATTTACAGCCCTAGCACATGGGTATGATGAGAGGAAGGAGAAGAAAGTCTTTAAGGGAGTTAGTCTTCATGGGAAATTTTTCAACAGACAATATGAAAAGTAAATTGTTTTGCTGTAGTATATAATTTCTATGTTTAACCTTGTGTTTCATTTTTTTTTTTTTAAGATTTATTTATTTGACAGAGAGAGAGTGAGAGAGAGAGGGAGGGAGAGGGAGGGCACAAGCAGGGGGAGCGGCAGGGGGAGAGGGAGAAGCAGACTCCCTGCTAAGCAGGGAGCCCGATGCGGGACTCATCCCAGGACCCTGGGATCATGACCTGAGCCGAAGGCAGACGCCTAACCGACTGAGCCACCCAGGCGCCCCTAAACTTGTGTTTTCAAGTCATCAACTAAAAACAATGAGTGATGAAATCTTTTCAGTCTTTGGAAAAACTGTTGCGTTGGTTCCCATCTTGTCAATCTCAAATCTCAATCTCTTGTCAATCTCACGGAATAAAGAGGTCACCAGGACATGAAAAACTATATGGTCTCTTCTCCAGAGAAGGGGTTTGAGGATGCAGGTAGGGATTCAAGACGCCGCAGTCCACAGAAGGTGCAGCCCTACCCTTTCCTCTGCTGTGTCTTGTTTCTCATGTCAACATGTCACTCTGTAGCTGCTCAGGGTACCGAGCCTGCAACAAATTATGCATCATCTTTCACTGTCATTCGGTGAGAGACACTAAAGCTGGTGTTGGAAAATATGCCACTGTGATGCACAAAATGAAGTTGCCTAAAATTAACTTCTCATGATTTTATCCTACAGCTTCCTTCATTTCTGGTAGTCAATATTTTTCTTACTAATCATCTGTCATTCCAAGACTACCTTCCAAGTTTTGGTCACAAGATAGATTTTAAAGTTGTTCTTGATCGCTAGTATGATAATCAGTACCGCTTCATTACGTATGGAGAGGGCAGCATTTTATAGACTCTCAATCACGAGACTGAGGTATAGAGTTTGCATCTTTACGGGAGAGTCAAATGCTTAGCTTTTCGTTTTGCTGTGTTTTTAAACTGAACTTCAAAATACCAGCTAATGCAAGGAGTTCTTGTATTGTTCTTAATAAGTACCTGGAAGAAAAAGCTATGAGCTTAGGATAATTCCACATTCCTCGAAGACAGGCTGGCTGCACTGTCCTCCCCCCTTCCCAAAGATGGTATCTACCCCTTTCTTTTCTCATTTAAAAGACCACAAGAGACGTTTCTGTGTGCAGGGCTGCAGGCCCTCCCAGCCCAGGCATGCACGCGGCTGGCTCTCTGCAGACATCTCTCTCTTCCACAATCTTGTATCAGTTGTCAGGAAGACTCTTCCCTTTTCTTAGCTTTTGCATTTAAAATGTACATTGGAAGGATGGCTTGTGTATAATTCTCTGATGGAGATCTGCAATGACAGATCAAGATTTATGAGCCTGCTTTTGCATATTTCCACATTTGCTCTTACGTCTCAGTATTTCACTCACACATCTCCAAAGGATGTAGCTCTTAACGGTTTTTGCTCATTTTCAGAAAATTATTTCCTCAACTGTTTCAAACCTAAGTACCAGGCAGCAGAGTTGCTGCAAAGCAAACCATTAGTCTCCCTCAGCTCTCGCCAATATTACCAGGAGTTATTTATCACAACGCTTGGGTCAACACCGTCTTTTTCAAGGAAGAGACAGAGAGGAACCACGGATGAGGGCCACTGGTCATGTTTCTCAGAGCTTAACAAAAGTACACAACTGCGTTTCATGTCACTGCTGTCTGTAGAGGTCAGGCTTGGCGCTCCCAGCATTCCTGTAAATACCTCCGCAGAGAGATGGAACAAAAATGACTGCATTGAGGTAAGAGCAGAAATGAGATGGCTTTGTAAATTCTTTCAACGATGATTCAGATCATGCTCTGAAACAATTCTTTTCAGCTAGCGGTAGACGGTGAGGTTTTTAAGAGCCACGCAGCCAAGCAGGTGGTCCTGAGTTACCAGGTCACCACACACATGCCATGGGGCTCAGATTCTTTCCCTACTAAAACAGGCAACAATGATTACTGTTATCATTCTCATTACTGTTCTTATTAAGATTATCATTACTATTATAGTTGTATTTCATCCTAAGCTAGCCATCAAAAGTCATTGGTTCTTACCAAAAACACATTAGGGAAATCATTTAAGCTTTTTTTTTTTTAAAGATTTTATTTACTTTTTTGGGCGCCTGGGTGGCTCAGTTGGTTAAGCGACTGCCTTCAGCTCAGGTCATGATCCCAGGACCCCCCTCTGAGATGGTGACCTGGGCTGAAGTCAGACACTCAACTGACTGAGCCACCCAGGCCACCCCTCATTTAGACTTTTAAGTATAGCCCAGTAAAGGGAAATACAAATGTTTAATTTGTTTCATCCTTCTTCTGGTGAGGAAGCTACATTATAAAGACTTGTTTTTTTTTAAATGATAGAAATTAGCATAAATTATGAAGTCATGGTATATTTATACAAATAGTCTTCCTCTTTTTTTCTCTGCCCTTTGCCAATCAATGTGCACACTCATAACCCTATTCAACTAGTCCTAATCCAGCTCCAAGATAAATAATCTTTATCAGGTGAAGGTGGGATAAATAAATCAGTGAATCAACCAATCAATCTCTCCTGGGCTAAGTCTTACAGAACAAAAATAGATAAAATGTGAACCTAAAACTACAATGATCATAAAGAACCAAAAAATGCAGTTTGTACTTTTAGAAATTCACTGACATTTTTAAATGGTTTCTTAATTGGGTTCAGCAGACAGACACATGTCTGTTTAAAACTGTCTTTTTAATTGTGATAGTTAATGCGGTTATCACTCTGATTTTGAAGTAGCTACTGGGAAAAACAGAAAGACTCTAACAGGTAGACATAAGCCCTGACCAGTGAGTGACCAGCCTTTCCCTGTAATAACTTAAGGTAAAAATCACTCCTAAGATGGAAAAAGTCTTCCGCCCCTGGATTTTGGGTAGATAGCAGTTTTGTAATAAGGGAATCAGGTGATATCTGCCTAAATTGCCATGAAAGCTTAACTGAGCTTAAAGAAAAGACTGACCAGGTAAAGGGGCCCAATTCTTATCCCATTTGATTCTTAAGTCACCTGAGAGAATTTATAACTAAAACAGCCACCTGGACACTGTTCTCAAAGCACAAACTACATAACACCCTTCTGAGGCATGATGTAGACAATACACCATAGACCCAGAGATATCACCAGGGGCATATAAAACCCAGCTTTGCAACTGTGTAACTAGCCACAGCAAAAATTTTTTAAGGGCAGATTTTCATTTCTTCAAGAAGTTTAATCTTTATCTGACTGCAGCTGCTGCAGTGTATCTGGAATAGGTCTGTTTTGCAGGGTGTAGAGAAAGTGTTGTGTCTTATTAAAAAATTTTTTTGTGGGCGCCTGGATGGCTCAGTCGGTTAAGTGTCCAACTCTGGATCTCAGGATTGTGAGTTCAAGCCCTGTACTGGGCTCCACCAGGGGCTCAATTGCATTTTCTTCCTCCTTCCAGTGTGGAGCCCACGTTAAAAAAAAAAAAAAATTATTTTGGTTTCCAGAAAATTTTAGGGAGAATACTGGGTCTGGATCAGAATGCCTCCAAAGTTTATCAGCTCTTGAACTCTAGACTCTGTGGCCCCTGGGGAATTTATTTCTCAGATTGTGCTCCATGGACCAACAGAATCAGCATCCCTGGGAGATGATTAGGAATGCATAATCCCAGGTTGCACCCACACATAATAAATTATAATCTGCATTTCAATAAAATCCCTCAAGTTTGAGAAGCACTGCTTTAGGAAACTAGTCCTTCCTAGAGTATGGAGTTCTCCAGCTTAGGAATCAGAGGTAAACTGGCCACAAATATGACCATTTCTAGGCCATACTTAATTCCCCGGGTCATCCTGTCATGGGTAAGCTAGGGATGGCACAGAGCAGTCCTATGATTTAGGAAGAGCTGAGAAAAACTCTCTCTGCATGGCAAGCACAGTTTAAGAAAAGTTGCGAAGGAGGAAGAAAATGCAATTGAGCCGCTGGTGCACGTGATAATTTCCAGGGGGTTAAGAAGTTGAGCCACTCCAAATGAGTGAGGAAAAGTAATACTAAAATCCCTCTTCAACGGTTCTCCTATCATGGCAACTCATGTGATAATTTTGTAGGAAAAAAGCCAATACTATCAGGAATGAAAACAAAAACGAGAGGAAAAGGTGAAAGATGAAGCAGTGAAAAGCGTGTTTGATGTCCTCAATTTTGCACTTTTTGACAAGTGCAACCCCCCTCCCCACCCCCGGGACACAGAAGGAAGAGCACAGTGGGGAAAGACTACAAGTCACAAACACGGAGCACAGTGTCAGCAGCAGCCTTCCCCAAGCACCAGCAGCACCAGGACACCCAAAAAAGAATCTACAGGGGTTGACACTTTGAATTAAAAATGACTTGCATCTAAATCCTGACAAAACCAGACATATACGTAAAAAAGAATGGCGTTGGATTCCCTACCCCACACTATATACAAAAATGAACTCAAAATGGGTGACAGACCTAAATGTAAGAGGAAAAACTTTAAAAATCTTGGTCTCAATCTTTGTGTCCTTGGATTAGGCAATGGTTTCTTACTTGACACTGAAAGCATAGAGGGGAAAAAAGGAAAAATAAATAAATCAGACTCTGTCCTTCATCAAAATTAAAAACTTTTTGTGCTGAAAAGGACACCACCAATAAAGTGACAGGACAACCCATATAATGGGAGCAAATATTTACCTGTATATCTGATAGGGGATCTGTATCCAGAATATAAAAATAACTCAACAATAAAAAGACAACCCAATTTTTAAAATAGACAAAGCGTTTGAATATATAGTCCTACAAAGATATACAAATAGGTAAAGAGCACATGCAAAGATGCTCAACATCATTAGTCATTAGGGGGATGCATATCAAACCACAATGAGACACCACTTGACATCCACTAGGATAGCTCGACTCAAAAGGACAGAGGATACAAACAAGTGTTGACGAAGACATGGTGACAAGGAAACACCACTGGTGGGAATGTAAAATGGTGCAGCCACTTTGGAAAACTGATGGTTCTGAAAATGTGAAACATACAATTACCATATGACCCAGCGATTCCCCCATAGGTAGACAGCCAAGAAAAATTTGTCCATACAAATACTTCAACACAAATGTTCATAATAGCAGCATTGGTCACAGAAGCCAAAAAGTGGAAACAATCTTGTATGATTTTTCTATTGCTGCCATTAACCCATTGCCACAAACATAATGGCTTAAAACCACACACATTTATGTCAGTCTGTAGGTCTCACTCTTTTCTGGAAGCACACGGGGAGAATGTGTTTCCTGTTTTTTTTCCAGCTTCTATTTAGAATCCACCACATTCCTTGGCTCATGACCGTCTCCTCTAGTTTGAAAGCCAGCAACATTGCATTGCTTGATCCTTCTTCCATAGTCCCATCTTCCTTTGGCCAAAGACCTGAAAGGCTTTCCTCTTTTAGGGCCTCAAGGGATTAGATTAGGTCCTCTAGATAATCCAGGAATGTCTTATCTCAAAAAGTCCTTAACCACATCACAAAATCCCTTTTGCCATGTTAAGATAACATAGTTCACCGGTCCAGGGATTAGGACATGGACATCTTTGGGTACTATTATTCTGTCTGTCACCAACTCAAATGTCCATCAGGTGACCAAAGGGTAAACAAGGTGTGGTACATTTATACAATGGGATATTATTTGGCAATCAAAAGGAAGGAGGCATGATATGTGCTACATCATGGATGAACTTTTCAAACCTCATGCTAAGTGAAAGAAGCCAGTCACAAAAGATGGTATGATTCCACTGATATGAATTCCCCCAAGAGATAAATGCACAGAGACAGAAAGTAGATTAGTGGTTACTAGAGGATTAGAGAAGGGAGAGATGAGGACTGTATGAGGTTTCTGGGGCCATATGATAATAGTGGTGAAGTAAACAACAGTGATGTTCCCATAAGCCTGTGAATATTCTAAAATTCACTGAATTGTACACTCTAAAAGGATCAACTCTATGGTATACAAATTACATATCAATAAGGGAATCCTTAAAAAAAAAAAAGCTGGTGTGGGGACAGAGGAATGACCCATGATGGTTTTATTTAAATTATGCTAATATAAACCTAAAGTCATTGTCGAAGGGCCTGAATTATGGGGTGTTCATGGTGTAAGGAAGCCACCGATATTCATAAGAACCCTGAAAACATTTAATCTTTTTTTTAAAAAGAGGTGATTAACTCTTAAAACACACACACACAAATAAGAAATTAACTGCAGGCATGGATGTCTAACCAAGGGTAAATCTTGTTTAGATGATGAAATGGAAGAAAAGGAATAAAAGTTTCATTTAATAAAATGAATTGTAAGGATCTGTAAGGACTGTAGCTTCGTTGTAAATGAATTTGTACGGACTTACCTATTCAATACAAACGCTTTATTATAACACAAGACTTAAGTAAGCATCAGTCTGGCACCACCTTCTCTGAGAGCAGTTCACCAGTGGCTGGTACCTTCATACCCTGACACACAGCTGACTGTTGACAGATGAAACGTGGGAGAGCCAAATCAGAACATCTCATGTTTGAGTACTAATTGGCAAATATTTGGCCTAAATATTAGGTTTCAATTGTATTCTAAACTAAGAGTTTGAAAGAAAGGAATTCTTCCCCAACTGCATGATGAAGTAAGGAGTGATCTCTGATCTCCAGGCTGCTGGCTCAGGCTCCTGTACTGCGGGGGAAAGCAGGTGCTTTGAATCGAAGTGTGTGCTCAACATTAAAATCCTGCTGTGGTCACAGGGGCTTTGCCACACACCCTCCTTTCCAAGGCACGCTGCGCTCAAGCTGCTATGTGTCAGAGGTGCCCCAGTTGTCTGCCTTTGACTTATGCAACAGGCACAACGTGGGGCTCAGCACCCTCACATCAAGGACTTTCAGGGCAATTTCTGATGCTTGAAATAACCTCATTTTCAAATCTCATTTTGACATGGGTACATGATATAGTCACTGGGAGATCATACTGAAAGGAAAAATCACCCTAGAACAAATACTCTGGTTTAGGTGTAGTGTTTCACTTCCAAATTCTTCACAAAAGCATTTGGATGTTTTAGTAACTGCTGAAGAAATGCAAAAACAAAACAAAACAAAAAACCCAAGCCCAAAACTTAAGTTACGTTCAGGGTTCATCAGATTCCTTTAGAGAAGAATTATTTCTCTTCGGAAAGATTCCATAGGTTTTTTTCTTTTTAACCAAATTGCCCTCCAGTAGCTTAGTACATTAAATTCTGCTCCCACTTGGGAACTAGAAGTGATTTTGTTCAATCTATGATGATTTTAATAAACCTGTGAATAAGCTTCACATCTGTGACTCCACCTCATACCCTTCATCTTCTTTGTGTAAAATAGTGATTTAGTTAATAAAATAAATGTACACTTGTTAGCAAGAACAGTGGGAGGAGGTCAGTGGTGTGCCTGTAGGGGGTTTCCTGCACACACACAAGTCCTTTCTTAAGAATGAGGTGGGTGGGTGACAGCGAGGTTAATGTCTTACAAATCTTTACCTGCTTACAGTGGTCAAGTGAAACTTTAAAGATTTTATTTATTTATTTGACAGAGAGAGACACAGCAAGAGAGGGAACACAAGCAGGGGGAGTGGGAGAGGGAGAAGCAGACTCCCCGCTGAGCAGGGACACCAACGCGGGACTCGATCCCAGGACCCCGGGATCATGACCTGAGCCCGAAGGCAGCCACTTAACTGACTGAGCCACCGAGGCGTCCCCCAAGTGAAACTTTAAAATTGCTAGTAGTAAGGAGAAAAATAGCTACTCAGATGACAGGATCTAGGAGAGACAAGTTAGGTGAAATTGAACATCACAGAAACTTCATCTGTGTAAAGAATGTAAAGTAAAACAAGAGGAGAGAAATTTTCAAACAAGTTTAGCCTTCCAGGGATTTTGATATACAGATACTTTAAAATTTCATTGTGATTCTTCGGTATAGCTTCTGTTCTTCCCAATTGAACGGACCAGAACATGAAACAGCAGCTAGGTTATCAAAAAAGCAACACAAACCAATCTCGAAGCTCACCAGTATACTTATGGTATTCAGAAAGCAAAGAAAGCGAAGAATTAGGTACTCGGTACCCAAAACTCACTTAGAGAGAGGTGTGTGTCTCGTGTTTGTACACTAAATTATTTTTTTAAAAGGAGGTCTGTTAAATATGGCCATTTTATTTTATTTTATTTTTTAAAGATTTTATTTATTTATTTGAGAGAGAGAGAGGGAGAGAGCACAAGCAGGGGGAGAGGCAGGGGGAGAAGCAGGCTCCCCACTGAGCAGGGAGCCTGATGCAGGGCTCGATCCCAGGACCCTGGGATCATGACCTGAGCCAAAGACAGATGCTTAATGACTGAGCCACCCAGGCACCCCTAAATATGGCCCTTTTAAAAAATAATGAGACTATCACTTAAAATTCATTTTTAGTGGTTCCGTTTTAGCAGTTGAGAAACCTTTGCTCATTAAAATCCCTAGCTATTTTTAATGTTTGATTAACACTACTTAACATTTTGTCTTTATTGTTTCCAAGAGATGAGGTAATTCCTCAGGAGTTGTGTTAGCCTTCCTTGCTGCTAATTGTTTAACTATCCTTTTTCAGTTTGATGAGAAGGTTAACTCAAGGCCCTTGAATAAGTGCCCACTTCTAGCTATTCTCCTTTTGCTCATTTTTAATAAAACACTCACCATACATGATGGTTAATTTTATGTGTCAACTTGACTGGGCTAAGGGATGCTCAGATAGGTGGTAAAACATTATTTCTGGGTGTGTCTGTGAGGGTGTCTTGGGAAGAGATTAGTATTCGCTTGGTGCCCTGAGTAAGGAAGATTACTCTCATCAATGAGGGTGGGCACCATCCAATCCAGTCTGTCGAGGGTGTGACTGGGACAAAATGGTGGAGGAAGGGCGACTTTGCCACTTGCCCGAGCTGGGACACCCATCTTTTCCTGTCCTCACACATCCGTGCTCCTGGTTCTTGAGCCTTCAGACTTGGCCTGAGTCTTATACATTGGCTCCCCCAGGTTCTCAGGCCTTTGGGTTTGGACTAGAATTCCACCACCAGTGTTCCTGGGCCTCTGGCTCACAGATTAACGAATCAATGAAACCTCCTGTTCCGTAACTGTGTGAGCCAATCCCTCACAGTAAATCTCCTTCTATTCATCATATATATCCCATAGGTTCTGTTTCTCTGGAGAACCCTGATGAACACACCATACCTTATCTGAATTGGAAAAATTCTGTTAACCATTAAGGTCTCTGCCCCAAGGGAGTCCTGCTGTTCCCTGAGGACCATGCCAAGCCTGGTCTCTGTCTTCCTTACCTGCCAATCAATCCCTAATGCCTCGCTCAATGTCAGAACCTTTAAGTCCCCCAACCACCTCACAGTCTCTCACCTTCATTACCAAATGTGCTAAGACATCTGACTTTCAATATAATGAAGGCTTTGCAAGCAATTCCTATTGGTAACTGGAGATGTTTTTTCCCCCAAACTGTAATCTGTTTCACTTACTTCTGGGAAATGGGAAGACAAGCTTGGTTATCAGTGGAACAGTGCATGCCGTAACCATGGAGATGAAACAAACAAACACAAGATCTAGAAATCTGGCCTGTGGGATGTGTTGCCAACTGTACAATAGGCACAAGGCATCAGAGGGTTTAGAACTTAACAAATCTAGCTTTTGAGTCAGACAGACCCAGTTGCAAACAGGCTCTACCCTTTAGTTGCTGCTACTTGCTAGCCAAGTTGCATAATCTTTTTTTTTTTTTTTTTTAAAGATTTTATTTATTTGACGGAGAGAGACACAGCGAGAGGGAATACAAGCAGGGGGAGTGGGAGAGGGAGAAGCAGGCTTCCCGCGTAGCAGGGAGCCCGATGTGGGACTCGATCCCAGGACCCCGGGATCATGACCTGGGCCGAAGGCAGGCGCCTAACGACTGAGCCACCCAGGCGCCCCAAGTTGCATAATCTTTTTAAGCCTCATTTTTCTTATCTGTAAAATGGGAATGGGGTAAGGAGTCAAGAAATATTTGTAAAGTACTGAATGCGTGCTGTACATGGAAGATCTCAGTGAAAGGTAACAATCAAGTGATTTACTGCTCTCATTCCATTGAATACAGCAAGCCTGGTATGAGCTATATAATCCCAGCCTCCATCAGGAACCTACATGATGGTCCTCTAACAGTTTAATAAGGTGACGAGCACCGAATGTGACCTCTATGGAAGAATTTATAGTTATGACCTCAGAAATGTAATTTCACTAAAAGTTTCCAACATTTGCAAACACATACCAAAAGCATTCATTTAATTTACTCTATACAATATCCTTTCTGGAGATTAAGTCGTGTCTTGTCGAACGGTGAATTCTTCCTTTCGTTTAATTTTATTCTAAGGGGGTAGGAGGCTAAGCCAATTCAAGAGTTAAAATTGAGTGGCATTAAAATAATAGGAGCTTGGTTACCCTTTTTAAAACCAGCTGAAGGCCTGTCCCTGTTACTCCAGTGGGAAGATCCACGTTGCATGGGCACATGCAGGTTCCCCAGCAGCTCAGAAACACGAGGCAGTAAGTTAGTCATTTTCTCATAGGAAGGAGATCGCCCCCATCTGCCTATTTTAACCTATTTTATTGACTACTACCCTTCCTACTATATTTTTAAATAAGAACATGGCACAAAAGCCCCAACCATTCCTTTTACCTCTCAGCTATTTCTTGCTTCAAAGTCAACCCCACATTCCCACTCTCTGTGGCTGGGTCCCTATGCTCCTTTCTGCTGCCCCCTTCACCATCACTCTGACTTGGAAAGACACCCTCCCAGTGGACTCCACATTGGATGGAGATCTCAGGATGGAGATCATTGGACGGAGATCTCTCCAGAATGGAGATCCTCAGCCTGCTTTTTCACAAAAACCAAGCATCGTGTTCCAGGTCTTGCCCGGACTCTTCTCATTCTTCAGTCATTTACCTGGGTCTTCCCTTCTACAACAAATTTCCCAAGTTTCTTCTTCTTTTCTGCCAGCAGCTTTCTCCCCAGGAGGAGTCAACCTCCAAGCCTTCTGTAAGGTCTTTAGTCCCTGATTCATCTCTTGCCTTCTTCCCCTAACTCCTCCCTCGATGGAAACTTAGCAAAGAATTTCAGACCTGAAGGGTGCCTAAGAGATCATCAAAACTAATCCCTAACTTTATAGATGAAAAAAAAAAAAGGAGGCTCAGAGGGACTGGGAGACCTCTGTAAAGCCACATGGTCAGTGCAAGGGGGAGCCAAGGGCAGATATCACCACATTCTGATTCTTAGTCAATGTACTTTTAGGCAGACAGACAGACATAAAGGAAGATATGCCAAGTTGAAGGACGCATTTTATCTGGGGTCCAAGCTGCTGTTGGAAAGAGCCACATTCCTGTGTACCTATAGGAAATTAGAAGACTACAGAAAAAAATGCATTCTTAGAGGAATTCTGAAAACAAGGAGACTTCTAGCCACTAAGATTTAGTAAGGGGAAGGTCAGCATACTCAGAGAGATATGAAGGGAAAGAGATGATTTTTTTCAGAGATGACAGCCTGGCTAGGGCAAGAGGAAGATAGGTCCTTGGCTCTCTATTTTATTTTTTAAAAAGATTTTATTTATTTATTTGAGAGAGAGAGAGAGAGCAGAAGCAGGGGGAGTGGCAGAGGGAAAGGGAGAAGCAGGCTCCCCCGCTGAGCAGGGAGCCTGCTGCAGGGCTTGATCCCAGGACTCTGGGGTCATGACCTGAGCTGAAGGCAGGCGCTTAACCCATGGAGCCACTCAGGTGCCCCTTGGCTCTCTATTCTAAAGAAAAGGAAAAATAATGGAACTGATAGCTCAATGGATGAGAAGCAGCAGCAGGGTTGAGAGCACATTTGACTAATAAACACGTACGGCAGTTAGAGAAGAAGATTCAGGCCATTAATGAATTTAAGTGAAAGAACAGCAAGTCCAGTTTAATGATGGACTTATGTATACCACAGATTTAAGCCAGGCTGTATTCAGTATTCTAATCTTCAATTTATATTTCCTGGTTAAGAAGTATTCCTTCCTTTTGCTTACAATTTAGCATGAAATAGTTCTGACATTCAAAAAGGTAAATAACAACTACTCAAGGATCTATAAGCCCAGTATAAGAAATAACATATAGCAAGCACCACTGATGTCTTCGTGTATCCATTCCTATCCACAATTCCCCTGCCCACACAAAGGTGGCCAAAAAATTGAATTAATGCCCATGCATATCATTATATATAATATTATTGACCCTACATAATATGTAACATTTCTATATTTGTTAAACTTCATATAAATGGCAGGAAATATTCCCTTCTACAACTAGCTATTTTTGTTCAACATAATAGTAGTGAAATTTATTCATGTTGATTCATAGAGCTTTAGTTATTTTCATGGCTGTGTAGTATTCCATTTTATTAAAATTGCACAATTTATTCATCCATTTTCCTATTTATAGCTAGTTATGTTCAATTTCTCAGTATTACTAACAAGACTGTCCTGGAATTTTGTTCATGTTTCCTTATGAACATGCCAGTTTCTCTAGGGTGTAACTCATTAGCCAAGCCCCATAAGTTCATCTTACACCCTTGGGGTTATTGCCAAATGGTTCTCTAAAGTGGTTATATAAATTTACATTTCCACTCACAATGTAGTAGAGCTCCCATTGCTCTACATCTTCACCAAATGCCTGTGTTACCAAGTTTCAAAACCTTTTTCCAATCTGATTCAGAGTGTGAAATGGCGTTTCATTTTATTTCACATTTTCTTGATTACTACTGGGGTTGAACATCTTCCACGTTTATTGGTCATTTCCTCTTTGAGCTACCTGCTCCTAGCCTTTGTCCATTTTCTGCTGGGTTGTTCTTATTGATTCATAAAAATTCTTACATTCTCATCCTTTGTCAGTTACATACAGTTGTAAATATCTTCTCCTTGAACGTGGAGATCTTTTCACTTTGTTGATGACGATTTTGGGGTACAAAAGATTTTCATATTACTGTAGTCAAATGAACAACGTTTTCCTTTACGATTTGTCTGTACTTTCTGCTGTTGTTTAAGAAATCTCTCTTTATCCCAAGAAAGTAAGAACAGACTACTACTGTTTTCCACTAAAAGCTATAAAGCTTTACTTTTTACACATTTCTATCTTTAGCCTTCCTAAAATTTTGTATTTGGTGTGAGCTAGAAGCCTACTTTCTTCTCATTATGAATAATCAAATGTCATGGTTCCAATTATTGGATAGTTGGGCCCATCCTTGCCCCAGTGACCTGCAAAGCCACCTCTCAAATATCAAGTTTCCACCTATGCATGGAGCATCAATTATTTTATGTCTTCGTTTTGCTGCATTAACAATTTTTTTTAAAGATTTTATTTATTTATTTGCGAGAGAGAGAATGAGAGACAGAGAGCATGAGAGGGAGGAGGGTCAGAGGGAGAAGCAGACTCCCTGCTGAGCAGGGAGCCTGATGTATTTATTTATTTATTTATTTATTTATTTTAAAGATTTATTTATTTATTTGAGAGAGCGAGAATGAGAGAGAGTACATGAGAGGGAGGAGGGTCAGAGGGAGAAGCAGACTCCCCGCCGAGCAGGGAGCCTGATGCGGGACTCGATCCAGGGACTCCAGGATCATGACCTGAGCCGAAGGCAGTCGCTTAACCAACTGAGCCACCCAGGCGCCCCAACAATTTTTATTTTTGTGGAAATGGCCCAAAAAAGTTCTTCTCATATTAGAATAAACAGAGACCGAAACTGTATTGACATGGAGATGCTGGTAGTTGACAGGTACTCACAGTGACCTAAATGGTTCACTTCTAACCCAGCAAAGCAATTATTTCTTTAAAAGATTACACAGACCTCTGAGTTCAATTAGAAATAGATAAAATCTTGGGGCACCTGGGTGGTGCAGTTGGTTAAGCGTCTGACTCTTGGTTCGGCTCAGGTCATGATTGCAGGGTCGTGAGATTGAGCCCTGCTTTGGGCTCTGCACAGTCTGCTTGGGATTCTCTCTCCCTCTCTCTCTCCCTCTCCCTCTGCTCCTCCCCCACTGCGCTCTCTCTAAAATAAATGAATAAATCTTAAAAAAAAATAGATAAAATCTTAAACTCCAAGAGAGTAATAGAAAAAAATAAATGTGGCAATAGTCATGACCCACTTTTAGTTCTTATTCATTAACTCCATGCCCTATTCAGGGTTTCCACATTCTAACTAACCATTGCTTTACCTGTATATTCCTTCAAAGAATAAAATTAAGTCAAGCATTGTTTACCTCCTATTACATTCACTCACTGTTGTGCTGGTGCTAGGGGATACCTGGATGACAAGCCACAATCCCTAGGTCCTGGGGGCACTCACATTTGGTGGGGACACAGCCAGGAACACGACTGAGTTTAAAATGTCAGATTATGAAAAGTGATGAGCTAGAGGTACACACGGGAAGAAAAGATTCTGCCAAGGAAAGGTCAGGGAATTATCACAAGGAAGCAACCTACTGAACTCCTTTGTCTTTTACAGATTTCTCTAGAAAAGTTATAGCTAAGAATCAGCTACAATAAAAAGGGAAATAAGATATTGTGTACCAAGATACCCTTTGGCTCATACAATTAGGAGGTTTCAGTTTTGCACTGAGGGTATTATGCTCAATCTGATAAACTACTCACAGTCAGAAATGTTCATAACATGTGACATGTAAAGACATGGAATTACACAGGGGTGAGACTTGACCTTAAAAGAATTCCCAATAGAACTGCACGAAATGGTGAATTACCCTAAATGCATTTCACTTAATTATTCACAAAATGTGATTTAGCCATCAACCTCTTAAGAGTCCTTCTGCCCACAAGACACACCTGGATGAAGATGATAGCCCTTGCTAAGGTGTGTCACATGAAACACACTGTAGACAGCGGAGCACAAACATCCTAGGTACCCCGAAGATCAGGACGTTTTTCTGTTACTAGTGACAATAAAACGGATTCTGTTCCAGGCACAAGCAATGACAGAGGTAAAACAACAAGAGTAACAACGGCCAGAAATCACACTGTAACGTGATGTCACAGCTACTCGGGGGATTTGCCTCCATCAACGTGAAACTCAGTGAGGGAAAGGAAGCCACTGGTTTAGGCCAGGAACGGTCCTGTCCCAGAGGAGACACCAGCAGAGGAGGCTTGGCATTTCTCCAGTCTGATACTCCTCAGCTCCACAGGATTTTTGAGTCATTTCTCCAAAACCGGCAGTTCTCGAAAGATTAACAAGTACTTACATATGGATCAAGCAAAACAGTAGTAATTGCTTAATTGACTTTAGAAATACTGAATAAGCTTGCATAGCAGGTTTTTAAATTATCTTATAGTCTGCAAATACCTCCCAGAAATACATTTTATAATCTCCGTCTGTCTCCTACATTAAAAAGGGAAAGGGAGAAGAATCCAACTAAAAAACAACATTTTGATTCGTTGGGAAGCTACCTTACAACACAAAGAAAGAAGCAACTCACTTACCCTGTGCCAGAAGTCCCCCAAAATATATTAGCTAGGAAACTTGTAAGGGGTAAGTGTTTCTGAGCGGCTTGGACGTAAAACAAAGACAGAAAAGTACTATTACAATGGAAATATTTACGCAGGGAGGGCTCTGACACGTTCTCAAATATTTCTGTCTGCTGCCTGTCTAGTTTTATTTAATTTTTGGCAAGGACCCTTTATGCTTGTTTCTTTCCATTTTTCTTCTTTGTATAAACAAACAAGCAAGCACTTATTTGATTTCCCACCAGTCTAGCAGAGTCTTGACGAAAAGAAGGGAAAAAAAAAATTCTTGCTAAAGGGAGCAGAACACAATGGGAATCATGAGTAGGTGGTGAAAATGAGGACAAATGTGGACTAATGGAGGGATTAAACAAACTTTCTAAAATTGCTTCTCTAGGTGTCCTTGGGTTCAAAATATTTCTCTGACTAGTCACATGGATACTCTTTCCACCAGGTAGGAATGCCACAGGTTAGTCTAGCTCAGGGCATTTTATTTGGGGCAAGTAACAATGTATGCTAAGTTAAAGAGTTAAAGAGCTGAGATTTTATGTTTTACTCACTGCGATTATGGAGAAAAACATACAGGCTAAGGAACTCCTAAAATTTTGCTGTGCTCAGTAAGATTTGTTCTTTTTTTTTTTTTTTAAAGATTTATTTATTTATCTTAGAGAGCATGAGCAGGGGGAGGGGCAGAAGGAGAGGGAGCGAGAGAATCTCAAGCAGACTCCACACTGAGCATAGAGCCTGACATGGGGCTTGATCTCATGACCCTGAGAGCACCATCTGAGCCAAAACCTAGTCGGATGCTTAACCAACTGGGCCCCCGAGGTGCCCCTCAGTAAGATTTCTACCTGTAACTGGAGAGTACACTTATAAATAAATAAATGATAAGCCATGATTTAAAAAAAATTATTTCCAAAGCAGAGCCTCATCATTTGTCACTTAGGAGAGGAAGCATCATGGTTAAGAACAGACTGGGAAGCCAGGCTGCTCAGTACATGCTCTGGCTCGGTGCTAACTGACTAGCTGCATACATGTGGCCAGGTTACTTTGCCTTTCTCTGCCTGGCTCCTTGTCTGTAAAAGGTAATAATCCGAACCCTGTCACAGGGGCATGGTGGGGATTAAAAGAGTTAACATACTACAGCACTCTGGAATACTAGCAGGAGCAGAGGGAATGAGTACTTTTTTTTTTTTTTTTAAATAAAGTTTCTAATCGCTCATAGCCCAGTCTGGCTCCTTAGTTAAAAAATAATGGGGTAAAATTCAAAGCTTTTTAGTGGAAATAAGTAAAAGCTTGTGTGTAGAGCACTGTAACTAAAGTCGGAGGTGTAAAGAACTCCTAAAAGGATGAGCTTCTAGGGTTCTTTTCTTGCTAGGAGTATGATATTCAGGCACTGCATGAAGAATTAGGCACTCGTGACTCATGATTAAAGAAGAATGTTTGTGAATGCAGGACTGATGTATTGTGGGTGATGGGGTCTTCCTCATGGGCTTTCACACTTCCACACCCGGCCCCATTCCTGGGCCTGCCCTACAGATGATCTTTCTGCACCCACCCTCCTTGCTGAACCATCCAGCTTCCCTGCAATGTTCATCTTTGGTTCTCAGTGGCCGAGGCTGTTTCCTCCTTGGCCTCTGGGCTGTGTTGACATCCTTCTGAAATAGAGTCGGGTGGAGCAAGCAAGAATAGTTTTCATGTTATCTGTAATTGCCAAAGGCAGAGTGTATTAGGCTCAAAATCCTTTAAAAACCCTGGGAGTGATATCACTCAAATCTTGATTTGCTGAGAGAGTTTTTTAACTATCATACTTTGCAATAACCTTTTCTCTAAAGATATCTTCAAAGAACAGTTTATTTCCTAAATTACTTCTGACATTGTCCTTTCCTTGCTTTTGTGCTGCGACAGACCCACAGTCCCTCTTGGTCCAAGGGATGGATTGCAGTAGTTTTCCTTCGGGTGACATTAGCAGAAATGTCAACCAGATATGTTTGGTGCTTATTTTTCCCTATTATAGTTTCCCTCCCTTCAGTGGGTTGTGTTAACATTTAAAATGAAATATTCCCAAATCTTTATACTTGCGACTTTAACAAAAAGTCTTTTTTCTCTGGTTCTGGAGAGCATACAATCATTCAGGGGTTTAATTCTCATAAATCTTAGTTTACTGCACAGACAGCCTTTGAATTACCATTCGATGTTGTTACACCTCTGCACACAGACACAACTGAGTGGAGGGAGGGATGACAGAGTAGAAAATTGGAAACAGAGGTGCCCTGAGATACCCTGCCTCTTGCAAAATGGTCCTCCTGAATTTCGAATAATCAATCCCTAATTGGATGGGTCTGTCAGAACTCTATACACTTCGTACCTAAGCAGGCCGAATCTATACAAACGCACGCCATTAACAAGTGGAAAATTTCAAACTGTACAATTACATAGGGGAAAAGCAAGAGAGTTCAGGCCCCAGCAAGCACTATGATGGAAAAAGCTGGAAAGTGGGGAAAGAATGTTCTGGAATACAGAAATTCCAATTCACTTCTTATTAACCCTGCTCCCTCTCCATGTTTCTAAACAAACTAGGCATCCTTAGGTTTTATTTTGTGGGGTTTTTCCCCCCAATTGTTTTTATTCTCATCACAGCCATATGCTAAGTTGTTCATTTATAATTTTAACAGTGTCTCTAGCTCATAAGCTCATTATTTCTTTTCCTACCAGCTTGTTAGTGTATTAACAACCTCACACTGTGAAAACAAATTAGAATTGGGTCTCCCACCCATCTTTTGACACCACTTTCCAGCTCTTCAGCAATCACTTCAGATACTGATAAACCTATATATAGAAATAAGAAACATAGCTGAAATAATTCAGCATCTTAGTGATTACAGCAAAAACATGCAATCACCAGCTCCAGAGCTTCCAAGTAAGTCAGCCTTGTAGCTGTCGTATCTGATCATTGTTTATTTTGATTCATTCATTCCAAAGGTACTTGAGACCACCCACTCCCAGATACTTAAACATTTCTAGTATTCTGGTACACGGGTATTAAGAAGAAAATACATTTGTTAGTGCTCTTTAAATTTACTGAAAAATAAAAGCACTCTGAATATCAATCCAAGTAGTTCTCCGGGGTTGGAAATTTCCATTAAAACCCAACACAGGCAATAGATTACAAAAAAAAAAATAGTGCGACATTCCACAAGGCCAACAGATGTGAGAAGATATTAGGTAAAAGTTCAGCAGAAACACCCTGCAGGTTTTCAAGCCTCGCATTGAAACACAGCGGATGGGTATGCTCAGAAAGAGGGTGAACACAAGACTCCCCAAAGATCCACTCTCCACAGATTTGCTCTTCAACCAATCCCAAGTACAGACTGGTTATCTGAGTAAAATCTCTAAGTTTGTAGAAAATGATTCTCTTTGAAAAATCCCAGGTATTTCAGAAAAAGTTGTTCCAAAAGCAGAGTGCTCAGAGACCTTAGGCTCTTCCAATTCCACGGAGCCAGGTAACACGGCCAGGGCAAACATCCATCCCATCTTTCCCCATGCCTGCTACACACACCTGAAGCCCGTTCCCCTGTAAACCACTTCGAGGTGTGAAACGCTCTGGCAAAAGGCTGGATTTCTGACTGTCTCCATAGGCTTGGGACAACATATAGGCCAAACCATTCCCTTTCTGGGAGAGCAAACAGTTTTGTCTTTTATTTGAGACTGCGGAGATTTAACGTAGTACCTGGTGGTTCTAAAAAGCATTTGTGCCCATGTCGGCAGTTTCAGGAAATTTTATTGTTGAACTTCCAAGGAAGCTAATAAACATTTGTCTGGTTTCCCGTTTAGATTTTCAGGACTAGAAGAATATACAGCACAAGCGGAATTTCTTCAAATTAGCTATTTATATCAGCAACAAAATTTTATAGACTGTACCAGCTTTAAAAGGCTTCAGTGGAGAAATAATGTTCTAAAAGGATGAGCAAATGACCTCTACTTCACCCTGGGCAGAGTTCAATAAACTGAATGACTACTCTTAGGGAAGCATGTTCCACTTAGCTTGTCCCTCCCTCCCCTCAGATCCCAGCCCTTTGAAAGTGGAATTTGGCAGAAATGGTAGCAGGGTCATACCAAATAGCCTTCTAGAGAATCTAGAAATGACACAGCCTCCTAATTACAAAGCAGCACTTCATTACTACAAAAAAGGACATGGCTGTATCTTCTAGGTGCAGGTGTGAAACTTTTACAGGCACTTGAGCTTACAAATTTTTTCCAGGCCACAGGTACAGAAATATTTTGTTAGAGTTCCTCAAGACCTGCTATGCTTCTGTTAGCACAGAATGAATCTGCTCTGAGAACCAAACCCACCTTAAGCTGTGCAGTATTCCTCAGAATGGCTAATCACACCATTCTAAGAGCATGCCCAAGACAAATCACAGAGAGATAACGCAGTGTGGGCTTCTCACAGATCTCACTGTATCTGTGTTTTCCTAAAAAATGTGGAAAGTATTTTAATGTATTTTTAATTTGTCCACTGAACTTTCAGTTTTTAAAGAAAAGCCACATTTCCTTAGAAAAATAAATCAGATCCTTTATGATGAAATCTTTATGACACATTTCTGAGACTGTGGCACCATGCTAGTTATACCTTAGATTTTATAAACAAAACTTTTACCTGCACATAGCATTCCTAAAAAAAAAAAATTCATGATCACCTACTAGGGAGGTTAGGTAGAGAATTGCTCTGTGCTTAATAACTAAATACATTGCTTCATTATTCTGGTGATCATACCCACAGTGGCCTCCATCACCATTAACGAGTAACGCTAAAGAAAACATTTCTTGAGATATCCTACTCAGATATAAAGAGTGGTTGGTTTACTGAAATTACGACTGTGTCAAACAACATAGACAAGGGCTGAAAAGTGTTTGTTTAGGTAACAGGATTAAGGATTTTGGTTCTTTCAAACAAAAAATTTTAAATGGTTATTACACTGCTATTTTAATAAAAAGTAATTAAAAGAAATCACCTAGATATGTAAAAATTAATACCATCTTTTCAAGCATATTATGCATCCTGAGCAAGCTACTGTTCAAGCCTCCCAAGATGAAAAAGTTAAGTGTTAAGAGTTTTACCAGTTTTCTCCCTCATCCCTCAGAGCTGCCATAAAACTTTTCCTGGTAGAGTTAAGACTGCTTTCTTTTTTGGAAAGAAAAAATACATTTTTAAAGATAGACTCATTCATTTATTCAACGGTATTTATGGAGTACCTGCTATGTTTCAGGTACTAGAATATGGTTATTAGAACAAAGGGATGGATGGAAGAGTGGGATGCAAAAGGAGGGGATGGAAAACCTCTCTAGTAGACTCATTTTCCTGGAGAGAAATTTTGTGCAACCCAGAGCTGTATTTTATAAAAATTGATATTCCAATATAGCACTGAATTAAAATTATGTAGTAACTACGAAAAAGTGGGAAGGGTAAATGTAGGATCATCAGGCACACTCCATTCATAGTAATAAACCATTTTACCATAAAGTGTCCCACAGAGCCTCATCATTGGAAATTGATTTTGTTGGGCAACATTTATAATTTGGGAATCTCCACATTAAGGAAATAAATGAATTTTAGGCAATGGAGAAAAAGGTAGCGGATGTAGAAAAGGTAGAAAATAGAGAATGGGGGTGCCTGGGTGGCTCAGTTGTTAAGCATCTGCCTTCAGCTCAGGTCATGATCCCAGAGTCCTGGGATCGAGCCCCGCATCAGGCTCTCTGCTCTGCGGGAAGCCTGCTTCTCCCTCTCCCACTCCCCTTGCTCGTGTTCCCTCTCTTGCTGTGTCTCTCTTTGTCAAATAAATAAATAAAATCTTAAAAAAAAAAAGAAAATAGAGAATGAAGATAAAATGTCAAAAAAACAAAGAACAAAAAACCGGATAACAGATAAAAAGCAAAATCCAGAGGAAAAAATCCAAATGCATGATGCATATTAAAAAAGGGGAAGACGAACCATGAGAGACTATGGATTCCCAGAATCAAACTGAGGGTTTTAGAGGGGAGGGGGGAGGGGAGATGGGTGAGCCCGGTGATGGGTATTAAGGAGGGCACATACTGCATCGAGCACTGGGTGTTATACACAAACGATGAATCATGGAACACTACATCAAAAACTAAGGATGTACTGTATGGTGACTAACATAACATAATAAAAAAATTATTAAAAAAAAAAAGAGCTCACCACAAATAAAAGCCAAATTAAAGCAAAACAAGTAAGAACAATCTAAATTTTAGCAGGAAGAAGAAAGCTGTGGAGGTGTATGTGGTGAAAGAACCTCGAGAGGAGTGAAATTTAAGGTAATCCAAGATGGCATCAGATGGGTTTTGCACATCAAAAAATAGCACTTTCTAAAAATATAAGAGTAAACATGTCCACAGGAAGATGCAAATACTATTTTCAGACCACACAATATAGACTTATAATAAGCTTGGAATTCTAGAATTACAGAAATGCAATTACAGATTCATAATAAACTAAGAAGGAATTATACTAGATGGCTTTTTCTTTGATGTCTCTTCTTGAAACCCAGTATCAGCCAACATATCTCCACCCAGAAAGGCTTTCTTCTCAGATGTTGTTTTGTTCTTGGACATAATCTTTTCCTGATGAATATGCACCACAAAATCACTAAGCAGCCATGCAGAGGCCAGACAAATAATGTGGCAACTCTTATTCACATCTACTTCCACAGGACAGATTGAGTCCAAATCCCCAAATGAGAGAAACAGGAGAATGTGTGTAGAATCACAAAACAACGTGAGGCTTCCTTAGTTTAAAAGTATAACTTTAGGTTGGCTAGGACCAGATGTCTTTGAACTTAACTTAGTTTTTATGTCTGTAACTGATTAGTTCTGCTGGTTAGAGATCTGTGTTTGGTCATCGTCAAAACTGAGGGCCATTTGAGTCTAGTGGCTTACATTGTTCTGTTAGTCCCAGACTCTACTTGAAAACTGGCCATCTGTCCTTTCAACACTTTTGTTCTCTTTCTCTCACACACATACATATGTGGATCATGGGCAAAAGAACATGGATGGATTGTTACTTAGGGCGCTAAGGGGATGCACCAGCACCAAAACCAGAATGGCATGCTCTTTGGATGCTAAGTCAGCAATGCCACCGTCAGATAGAAGGTATGATTAGTTTCTAGTAAGATGGAGAAGTGGAAAATATACCCACAGGAAGAATATAAAGGAAAAAAAAATCCATGTTCACTTTGCAAAGGTCTTGATCTCATATATTGGCTTTCATCATATTCAAGTCACTATTGATTACCAAGATGTACTATTATTAATATAACATCAATTAAAGGAGCTACCAAATAAAGCATGATATAATGCTTTTTGATTGCATACTTTTATTTCATACCTACTAAAAGAGCTCTTTTAGACTTAGACTTACATATCACTTTGCTCTATTTCCATGCCTTTGTATATATGCTGAACAGCATAATCCTTTTAAGACTTACGAGGCAATTACACTCAATCTATCTTAATTGAAATGACGACAATATGAGCAGTTAGGCCCACTCTACAGAGCAATCATAATTATGTCATGACTCCCACCTGGCTGCTAACAATCTAAAGATGTCATAGATTCTAAGAGACATCCCAACTTCAGAGGTAGTAAAATGTGAAAAAAATATACATCTCAGAAATATTTGGAATAAAGTAATTTATATTATGTTCCAGATCATAGCTGATATGTTCTCCACATGTGCACCAACAGAAACATGATGAAAGAATCTTGAGCAATTATTTTCTTGGCTGTAAGTTTTGTCTTTAAATAATACTGCTTGACAGTAAGCTTTGTTGTGTGTGTGCGTGTGTGCATGTGTGCTCATGCATGTATGTGTGCACAGCATTTGGCTGAGATAAGAGAAAATTGCCTATGTACATACAGGTTTTCAAAGATTTTGGTAATCATCCTGCTCCCACGATTCTGGACCTTATGGATGGGAGGCATTTTAGAACTGCCAAACTTAGTACTTTACAAATCACTTAGTACTTTACAAATGCAGTAATGTGTTAATTAGGTACAAAATTATACACAAAAGTTCTGCCTGGCTTTATGTGGGGAAGAAAACTATTAATTTTGTTTATCATGGTGCACACATTATTTAAGACAATGGAAATCACATAAAACTTCATATAGGAGAAAGCCAGGGCAAGATACTTGTATTTGGCCATTTGAGCTGAAAACACGATATGCTGGGCAATCTCACCCCCTTTTTTTAACCCCCATTTTTTTTTTTAAATACAAGAGTAATATTAACCATAAATGTGTAAACAGGTAAGCTGCAGATGAGCTGCTGCATCAGATGTTGTGCCCTGCCCACCTAAGCTAAGGCTTGCTCATTTCCTAGTATCTGTGTAACAGCTAACTCAGTCATGCAAAGATTTAGGTTTTCAAAACATTCCACTTCTCTCTTCTTTGGTGATTTTATGATTACAATTCTTAACTATGATTCTTCCTTTATCCCTGCTAAAAAAAAAAATAACACCTGACCCCAACACCTCGTTTGTTTTATGTTATATACTTACTGCTCCTCCATTTTTTTTTTAAGATTTTATTTATTTATTTGAGAGAGAAAAACAGAGATAGCAACAGAGAGCATGAGTGGGGAGGAGAGGGAAAAGCAGGCCCCCCGCTCTGAGCAGGGAGCCCGAAGTGGGGCTTGATCCCAGGACCCTGGGATCGTGACCTGAGCCAGAGGCAGTCGCTTAACCGACTAAGCCACCCAGGCGCTCCTCCTCCAATCATTTCTAAGTCATGTAAAAATCATTATCTACACCAAATCTCTTTCCAGATTCCCAGTTATTCTTTCAAATTTTAGTAAGAAAAGGAAAAAAATATAATGTTAGCTCATTATACCAGTGTGACGCTGCATTAGAAGGAATGGCAGTGAATTTTTAAATATTGTTTATATTGTTTATTCTCATGGGGACAATGACTCGTCCTGGCCTTCCTGAAACAGAGCAGAAAGCATCTCCATGGTGACCCACACCCTAAAGTTTTTACAAGGCCCCTAAACATCAAGTCCCATTCCCATTGGCCAGATGTTCCTAGTAGAGCAGTCACTTGCTGGTTTAAGACGTTGTCTAGCCCAGTTTCTACACAAAACACTTGTTCAACATGCTCAAATGAGCCATGTTGATGGAATAACAAAGGATAATGTTGATGTCCAGGGGGTAAAAGAACACGTAAGTGGTCAGCTCCACATAGCTAGGAAGTGCCATAAACCCAGAATTAGGGGAAAAAAAAAAAAAAGTCAGTACAAGGGATTGAAAAGCAGAAATTTAATTATAGCTCAACATTATGTGAAAAGAAATTAACCCCATTGCACTTATTTGCCTTTGTCTAAAAAGGTACAACTGGTTTAGATCAAGCTAAATCTCAAGATGTTTTGCTGCATATGCTTAGTGATATTTACATCTCCTTATAGTGACCTGGTGGCCAAGGCAACAGAGATCCAGCATTAGCAGATCCTGTGGACAGATGTAATTCTGGCTCATGGTGTCTGGGTATCTTCCTGACTTCTATTCTAGTTTGGGAACTCTTGATTCCAACTCTAGATGCTCAGTTAGGCAATGAAAGGCAATGGGTTCCTCTAGAAGCAACAAAGATAAATGGAAGATTTTAGCAAAAGGTACAATTGGAAGCATATCTATCCTTGGAGTTACAGCTTTGTTGGGCTAATGTGAGATACGAAAATTAGCGATTTTCTGTTCTGCTGTTAGGGATGGTCATTATCTCTAAGTCAAAGTTATCAAGATATGTTCATTGAATTCTTACAACATATACTGCATGTACACTGCATCAAGATCCTGCAACACTAGGCCGGCATTGTCCAACAGAAATAAAATGTGGATGACATTCATTTTCTAAGAGCTAGTTTAAAAAGAAAAAAAAAAAAACCCAGGTGACATTATTAACATTTTATGTAACCCAACCTGTCATAAATATAAAAAAGGCTGTCATTTTACATTTCTTTATACTAAATCTTCAAAATCTGGTGTATATTTTAGACTTACAACACAACTTAATTGGGACTAGTTTTAATGACAAGTGTTCAAGATACATACATAGTGGTTGCTGTACTAGACAGCATATCTTTAAGCCTTCACAGAATACAGCAAACTGAGGCTCTATCCATACTCTTTAGAAGGTGGGGTTCTGTTGCCTGTTTGTCCAGTATCTTAAAAAGCCTTATCATTACTGACCTCCTGTCCTCGAATCTCCAAATACTGCTCTCTTTTTGAAATATCTGATAAAGCCATATTTTTATAAGGCTGAGAGAGCAATGGAAACCGTATAGCTTAACTCTGGTGAGTGACTTACCTGTCTGTCCAGTTGGTGCCTAGAGCACAAAACCCAGCTGGGGTAAAAAGGATGACATTTACTGGGATGGTTCCTGGTACAGGATATAATGACAGGATCAGGTGTTTTGAAGAAATGGAGAAGGATGGTTTGAGTCCCCAAACTCCCATCCTTCGTGTAGGCATGGGTAACCTTAGTGGGAAATATGGCTGCTGAAGGGGCAAATGAATTGCATCACAGACTTGTGGCTATGCAACATTCCCATGGAAGGCATTCAGCCAGCAGGTGGTTCCAGGGCTGAGAGAGCCATGAAGTGTATGTAGAGTCTGTGGCTAAGATGATGTTCATCTTCCCTTTATCCTGAATCTATCATTGGCTGCTTTTCATTAGTGTTCTGCTGGCTTGATGTTGGGAGCCTCTTTTAGGACCTTTCAGTCAACAGGCTGACTGCAGACTGATAAGAACTGCAGGTCTATTTTTATGCTCGTGCATGTCAGAGAGACCTGTTGACCTGCATGCAAAGCTTTGCTGAAATCAATCTTCCTCTATCTGGCCACAGCAACTTCCCCCATTCTACCTCACCCTATCCCCAGCCCTGACCAGAACTTCAAACTAAATCATCACACGGGGACTTGGCAAGTAGGGTCCTATTATGTCAATTGGAGAGATGAAAAAAAAAAATGCAGCCATAAAATTTGACAACAGAGCCAGTTTCTTTGGATTTTATCCATTAATTCAGCTAAAAGGACTGAGCAACTACATTCTGTCAGACACCATGTTCGACAGTTTATGAAGCCGAATAACATACAGCCGCTGACCTCAATGTCCTGCTATCCAGTAGGAGGGAAGACAAGCAAACATAAACTTCAGGACAGTGTGAGAAGAGCCATAATAAGGACGCACAAGGACACTCAGGGAAGACAGAGGAGAAGCGTCTAGTTGTAAGAGGGGACTCAAGAAAGCATCTGGGGGAGAGACAGCATGTGAGGGGAAGTTGAGAGGGCCCATCAAATTTGGCTGGATGAAGAAATAGAATGCAATCAGAAGAAGATACAACAATATGAAAGTTTCTCACATTAATCAATATAGCTGCCATGGTTACGTGGGGGGGGGTAGGAGAAAGAGGGGCTATATATGAGTTGGGAGGGCTACTGTGAATAATAAAGAAATAAGCAAAAACCATTAAGGGTTTATAATTCTAAGGAGAGTTTAACTTTTGTCCTGGTGCCAAGAGGGAGTAGACCCTGTATCCATTAGATACATAAGGTTCACTGCCATGAATACATAGCCCAGCATTCTGTTCTCCCTCTCCTCTCAGGGTTAGGCCAGAAGCCCTCCACCTGGTGCACCCCCATACCTACAGTCCTGGGTGTCTGCCCTTCTTTGCCTCTGTCCTTCCTCTTCCTTGGCTCCTTCTTCTGCTTGAGTGAATGCCATCATATGTACTTAACTCAGGGACCACCAGTGTGAAAGCACCCAAGAGACTGGTATAAATTAGTGAATCAGGTGGTGCTTCCGCCAGTTTGTGAGAGCCCATGAGTACAAGAGCTGCTGGCGGAAAGCCAATAGGCTGCCATGACGTGCATCCGCACATGTTCCTCCTTGGCAACTCTGTCTGGTTGAAGGGTTTGCTTCAACTCACCCTGTGTTTGAGAAACTTCAGACTGTAGAGAGACTAACTGCTGAGAAGAAAAGAGAATGAAAATCTGGTGTTGGGAATACAGTCAACTTGTAAAGAGCAGTGATTCAATAAAACTGCAGGATGGAATTTGACAGAATTCCTAAAAAGAAATGGAGGCAAAGAGAGTCAACAGAAGAAAAGCAGAAAGTGCTTTCCTTTCAAATAGGTCTTGAACCAGGTTTGGTCCCACCTGTGGAGGTCTTTAAAAGTAAAAAGGAGACCAATGGCATATAAGTGGTGCCATCTGGGCCTCGTTTAGAGGGGAACATTTCAAAGCAGACTGGATAACCAAATGCACCTTGCCAACTCCATCCAGAGGAGGCGGAGCAGTGAGCTTGGCAGACTATCTGGAAATGTTCACACCCAGGGGGTGAAGGTGCACAGGAGGAGGTGAATGTGTGAAAGACTCCCCCGTGGGTGCGGTGGCATTTACCACACGTAGTGCCATTTGAGTTTTTATTCAGCATGTTCTGAACACAACCACCTCTGATCCGAGAGCAGGTAGTGCTGGGAAGACCACGCATGGAAAGAATAAGTCAATTACTCACAAATGGCATGCGTCTCCATGTGAGAGAATGGGGTGAACTGTGCCCTCCTGGCCTCTTCCCAACTCCACAGACCAATCCCTAAGTGCATATTAATTGTTTTCAAACTGATTGCTATGTAGCAGAAAACTCCAGAGAGGTGCACTTACTAGGAAAGATAAAAGTGACACGGCCCAGAATGGAAAACAAGTGAAAGAGGGGTCAGAGGAAAATCTTTAAGTCGATTACAATCAGTTCTTTAAGATGAAATCCCTTTCAGAAAATGTGTATGTTCCCTCTTTGGGGGCTGACAAGGTTAGGAGCTTACCTGCTATCTGTGCTCTTCTTTCCAGAACCCTGATTTTAGAAGGGGGAAGGTGGCACTGTGTCTTCAACCTCTCTTGCAGCTCAGTCCTCACTAATGAAACACACCTGGAAGTCACCTGGGTTTCTGGAAGATCTCACTGAAAGCTGGCCTGCTCCTTCTGCCTCCTGGCTTGCCCCCTCTTCCTTCTGGAAAGACAGGTGTGGCCCTACAGGTAGCCCACTTCTCTTGCAACGACAAGGCAATCAGAGCCAGGCAAGGCATACAAAGCTGAGGCAGAGGAGCAACAATATCCACCCTGGATTCCTATGCAAAAAAATATATTCCTGACTTTCTGAAGCCATGCTCTATTAGGTTTTTCATTTATGTGTAGCTGAACAGAATCCTGAAAGTGATTCATTCTAAATATTCTATCAGAATCAAAATCTTTTTATTTTTTTAAGAGAGGGAAAGAGATGGGGGGCGAGGGACAGAGGGAGAAGGAGAGAATCTTAAGCAGGCTCCATGCCCAACGCGGAGCCTGATGCAGGGCTTGATCTCATGACCCTGAGATCATGACCTGAGCCAAAAGCAAGAGTCGGACACTTAGCCACTTGGGTGCCCCTCAAAACCTTACATTTTTATGCCTTTCAGTTTTATGTTCCTTATGACATTGTCATTAAATTCTACATTCTTTATTAAAAAGGTAAACTTGAGAAAATGCCAGGTTTAGTTCTGTGAGTAAAGAAGGACATTTGAAACTTAATTGCTCTGGATAATAAAAACCAGTTTTTCTTTAGTCCTGAGTATATTTAATAAATTGTAATGCTATATAATCGGATTATTATATTCAAAAGGAATACAAATTGGTATCACTGGTTAGTATAACATCTATATCTTGACCTTTCAACAACTAAAAAGTGTGAAGAGTAGGTGCTTTAGCTTTGACTCTAAAGTACCACAAATTGTCATGCACAGATATTTAAAAAAATTTGTGATTTGCAAATTCAAAATAGTTACTTATTGATACCCTCACTGAAATTCATTTTTTTTTTTTAGTTAAGCAACCTGAATTCCTTAAATGCTTCATCTTCCCTCCAAACAAATTCTAAACAGAAATTAGGGCTTTATTCCCCCCTGCCTTTCTCCATCTTTCTTTAGCTAGTCAAATATAGCTTCTTCCCAAAGAGGAGGTCCAGAGTGTGCAAAAAAGCTGTCAATTCAAGGAACTACTGAGTGGAAGCAGCCTGACGATTCATGTTTTCCATATTTGAAGATGAGTAACAGTAAAACTGGGAGGAACCCTATGGAGTTCTGCCATCACACGGAAGGTCTCATCACTTCCCCACATTTGGCCATGCTCCACCTGGAGCGGCAACCAACCAACCACCTTGGACCAGGGTGGGCAAGCAGAGGTAGATAAACACAGCTGTTATTCTTCTTGCTTTTAAAAACCTCCAAGGAAAAAGTTCTCATTAAAGTTATTTTTAAACACACCATGGCAGCATGGCCCTCACACCATCAAGTGTGCATGGGCATGTGTGGGGATAGCTTCAGAATGTGGGGGCTGGTTTCCTTGGATGCCCATCATTTTCCCCAGTGAACACCCAAGGGTGCCTTGGATGGTCGGCAATGCACTGGGCATTTTGTCATGGTCAAAGCTAAGCTGGAGATGCTGGAACTAGGAGGAGCTTTGGGATCTTGTCCAAGACTCTGAAGAGTTTTAAACCAGGGTCTCCAATCCAGGGCTCTTATCACTACACTGGGCTATGAACACTTAGTGCAGGAAACGTAAATGCACACCCATTACAGTCCCATTCTCGCTTTTCCTTCCTTTACTCTCCTGTTTTTATAAATACCTCCTTCTTGTTTCTCCAAACCCTCCTGTCATCAAAACTGATGGTCCTCTTCTCACAGAATTTCAATCATCTTCTTGAGTTCTCTCTCTCTTCTTTTTCCCCTCTAGATACACTTTATCTCCTTTCACCTTCCTCTTCGCCATCTGTTTTCCCCTGGGACAGCCCCCTCCACTGCTTTACGGAAAGCAGACTGGAAAACCTTCTGGGCCATTAGGGCATGGGTAGCTTGTGTGTAATGTGGAAAAGGAACAAAACTGGGAGCCAGGAAGCCTGAATCTCAGCCCTGATTCCATCACTAGCAAATAATCTGACTTTGGAGAAGGAGATTCTTCTTGCTAGGCTTCTATTTCCTATTGGCAACAAAAGGGCAATGGACCCAATGTTCTTTAAGGTCTATAATTCCACAAACCACTTATTAAAGAACAACTGCATGATGATGTCTTGAAAGTTATTGTACCTCCAAAGGCTCACAATTCATTTGGGTACAAAAATAATTCTCAAACGTGTACATGTAATAAGAACAAACCAGGAAAATTTGTTTTAAAAAGCAGAGTCCTGGTTCCCACTCCCATAGCTCCTAGTTTGGTAAGCCTACTGTAGTGGAGCCCAGAAATCTGCTAATTTCTGAGTACCTCACATTGTCTTGAACCGGTCAGACTCTGGACAACACTTGAAAACACCTCCCTACAGAGGGGGAAAGGCAGATAATTGTGGCCACCATGTCCATAAACAGATGAATGTACCCTTCTCTGAAGGGGTTTCCCATGTTGCAGAATAAGAATTTAAAAAAATACTAACAATAGTTGACACTTACCAAACATTGACTAGGTGCCAAGTATTGTTCTAAGGGCTTTCTGTATAAACATATACTAACTCATTGAATCCTTCTCCAAAGTAGCTTAATTAGAAACATAATTTAATAATTTTCCCCTAGAGTTAGTAACTAGGTAACTCCCCTGGACACACATTGGATTTGGGAACAATCAAAATGAGTGACGTCAAGAGAGTAGACCAATGAAAGGTAGGTGGGTCAAATAAAAAGATCTTAAAATGTTTGTCCCAATATCTGATGGACTGAGATATATGCCTTCTTAGAGGGAGATGTGGCAATTGACACCAAACAGAAAACCAACACACTGAAAGTCCAAAACCAAAGAAAGATAAATTCAACTATTCTTTCTTTTAACAAATATTTGAACCTACACTTTATTTACATTAATGAGAGAAACAAAGATGAAAAAATATATACCAGTAGTACCCTTTATGGAATATTTTCTGTATTCTAGGCAGTTTATGTGAATTCTTATTTTGTCACAAATACCCTACAACATAAATATAATAGTATTAGAAATAATAGTCCCTGACACACTGGTCAGAGCACCAAGAATGTAGAGAAAGAGAGAAAATATAAAAGAAGGTTCCAGGACAGAGTCCAAGAGTCTCCAAATTCAAGAATTAAGGTACAAGAGATCTGCAATGGAGACCAAAATGTAAGTAAGTGATGGGGAGGAAGGATAGCCAAGAGAGAGTATGGTGTGTTTGATGCCAAGAGAGAAATGATTTTCAGGCAAAGAGTGGGTGACTGTGTTGAATGCTCTTGACAGGTGGGATGAAGAGGAGGGGAAAGATGTCCATTGGATTAGGTAGCATTGGGGATCCCCACAATCTTCTCAGGACCAGAGCCAAGTGGGGTGAGTCTTGGCCAGACTGAAGTGGGCTCAAGGATAAAGGAGGGATTATTAAGTGCCCAAGCCAGTGAAGATATCTCTCCAGGGAAGGCAGGCTAAGAGGAGAGGTTGGCAGGGGGTCTGGGTCCTAAAAGGATTATTTTTAAATGGGAACTATGAAATCATGTAGGTATATTTATGGGAAGAGTTTCCTACAGCTGGCTGGAGAGAAGATAAATGGAAAAGCATGACAGTCTCTGAGAAAGTAAGAGCATATGGGATACAGAGGACACGTGAAGGGACAAGCCTCTGAAAAGAGGCAACAAGATCAAGATGAATGGGGCCAGGACTTTTAGCAGGTGGGTCAAGAGATTAGAGCCTTGTAACTTATGATAAGAAGTTATGTAATATGAGTGACTGAGAAATTGCTCAGAAGTAACAACCTAAGAGAATACAAAAGTCATAGCAGACTATTATCAAATTCAAGTGCTTATCAACAAATCAGAAGTGGCCCCATCTATTAGTAAAATCTCCCCTAGATAATCGAATCTTGATGAACAAGGTGAAACAGGTCTTCTGGAATAGAAAACAAAGGAGAAAGTAGTAGTAATAATACAGAGCTCCACATGTAAAGGGAAAGCAAAAGAATTCACCATTTTCTGACTCTCTGGGACCAAACTAGTTTAAACAAGAAGCTGTAGCTATTCTCAGACAGGAGTGACAGCCATGAGGGCAACAGCTCAAGGAAGGGAACACAGATGGGTCTTCGAAGAAAATCAGGACTGAGGAGCATGACCTAGTGACAGAAAAAGTGATGGAGAAGTAAATGAGAAAATCCAGAACAATTGCAATAGAATGCCAAGGAGCACGGTGAGAATGACACACAAAGACCGATTACCAACAAGAAAAGTCACTGCCAACTATAGTGGGAAGAAGCCAGGAATGGGATATAAGGATCTACACTCAGAGGTACTATCTTGTTTTATAAGCTCGTATTTGTATACAGATTGACTTCAGCCTTCCAAAAGATCACTCAGATTTTCGCTAATGACTAACAGCTTCTTAGGTCAGATCACTTTCCAATCTGAAAACAAACAGTTTAATATGAAAAATAAGTCTCCATAGTCACTATCCTTTGCCCTAGTCTTACACAGAAGGCACAAAGTGGGACTGAGAAAAAGAGTCAGATCTCAGAAATGTTCGAAAAGGACTCACACTTTGAAAAAGCCCTAATATTTGTGAAGATCCATTTTTGAACCCATGGTGGAGCAAGATAAAAAGGCAGGGCTTTGTTGAGACTCCTGAGCAACAGCGTAATCCAGCACTTTTTCCCAAAGAATCTCTGAGGGGAACTATCATGATTATGGCAAAAGCCTGGACTTCATGCCCTTTAAAGAAACTTTGCACCTACCTCTCAAAGTCTGGCAATCAGATGCTTTACACAAAGACTCTCTTGGAAGTGCCCGCAGCTCAGGCTGTGGGGCAGTCACTCAGAAGCCTGTAGCATTGAAGTGGCTCACATTCAGTAACAGACTCTCCGTCACTGCCCCCAAGATGGGCCACTTAACGTTATTCCCACATGGCCGATTTTTCTGAGCTTAGGGAACTCTCTTCAAGTAGAAAAAAACCAAGGGAGAACTGTCTTCTGATCATCAGCACCTAGAGAGCATCTCTAATGATGCCTAACTACTAGTTTCTCCTCTTTCATAGTCACCTCGGTAAGGGATCTCTCTCCTGGGTTAACCAGAGACGAATAAGGTGTAGAGCGTATCCTCAACAAGACTTTCAGAAATTAATAGAAGGTTATAGAGGGGAAAAGAACGCCCTGTCTCTGAGTGTAATAAAAAATGTTGTTGATTCCACCACACCTAAAAATTAAGAAAGAGTGAACACGATTTGGTTATTACTCAAAAACATCACAGACTCCCAATTCCTGAAGGAGATGGGTCTTTCCTATGTTACAGAAACGTATTCTACAGAATAAAGTGGAGAACAAGATGTAGCAGTCATCCTAAAACTGATCCTAACTTCTTCCTGATACCTTGGTGTGTGTCTTGAGATCCAGTGTGCAGAGCTGATGACATCAGTGGGGAAGGAGAGTACACAAAGAGCAACTGGAAAGATGAGGAAAGAATAAAAAGTAATCAGACGGGAAAAAGCATGACTCTATTTGAATTTGGATGAATTCAAAAGGAAAGAGCATAGAGTAAGCATTAGAGGGAACGTATTTTAGCTATAGGCAAAAGCTGGTTACAGCTGGACACCTTATCACACAATGCCATTATGTGACATCTAATATCTTCTACTTAAAAATGTTCAGAGAAGTATAAAATGTATGGGCCAGAAGGTAGGATTTTTCTCTAAGCTTAGTAGTGAGTATCTCTTCCAGGTTTACAGTTGTCTTTAATCTTCACAGTTTCAGAGAAATGCAGAAGCCAAAGAAGATCCCATAGAAGACCATCAGACAACTAAAAAAAGATGGAAAGTGGATACTTGGGTTAAGCACCAGTTGGCTTTGAAAAAATAGACTGAAAGTCACCTTAACGTTACTGCTCCAGATTTCTAAGAGTTCTTCCCAAGGGAATCATGGCAAACAATTCTCTGTATTCATCACAGTAAGAGAGATATCCACACACAGAAGATGGTTATAAATAAAGAGTTAGATATTTTACAAATGGGAAAAATTTCTCAGATGTAGAATGAATGAGAAAATTGTCTTTACTCTGGCCAAAATCCACTGCCTTAAAATTTCAGATTAATAAACAGCATTATGTTTTCTAAACTCTGTCTATAGAATATCTAGAAGAAATGGATTTCTTATGCCCATCAATTTTCAACCAAAAATTCATTCAGCAACACTCCCTGCCCACTAATTTACAATTAATAATCATCACATGTGTGGACCACTTGCCACTCTATACATTGCTGGCGAAAGTATAAATTGGTACTACCTCTCAGAAATCTGTTTGGCATTATATACTGAAGATGAAGAGAGATATTCTCTTTGACCTTGATATATACTTAACGGCAATATGTAGGTATAGTCACCAAAAGACATGTACAAAAATGTTCCTAGCAGCACTATTTGTAATAACCAAAACCTGGAAAAAGTCCAGATGTTTATCAAAAATAGAATAATTGTAGTACAATTTTTACAACAGAATCCTATTCAGTAATGAGACTGACAAACTACAGCTACATGCAACAACGTGGGTGAATCAATCTCACGAACAATATTGAGAGGAAGAAACTAAGCACTAAATAGTACATACTCTAAGATTCCATTTGTATAAACTCTAAAGACAGGCAAATCTAAACCATGGTGCTAGAACTCAAAATAATGGTTATCCCTGGGGCAGGGGGTATTGTGGGAAAGATGCAGGAACTTCTGCTCAGGAGTTGGTAATACTCATTTCTTGATCTGGGTGCTGGTTACATAGAAGTGTTCCCATTGTGAAAATTCATTGGGCTGTACACATAATCTGTATACTTTCCTGTATGTAAATATAAAGAAATTAAGAGATTAGCAATCACCTGTGCTATCTATGGCAGCAGACCTATCCATAGAGACCTGGCAGGCAGAAAAGACTGGCATGATATATTCAGGGTGCTAAATGAGAAAAATATGCAGCCAAGAATACTTTATCCATCTAGGATGTCATTCAAAACAGGAGTGATAAAAAGCTTCAAGGACAGAAACTAAAAGAATTTGTGATCACCAAACCAGCCCTACAAGAAATATTAAAAGGGATCCTTTAAGTGAAGAGAGAGCCCAGAAGTAGAATACAACAGAAAGGAACAGAGACAAGATACAGAAACAGTGACTTTACAGGAAATACAATGGCACTAAATTCATGTCTTTCAATAGTTACTCTGAATGTAAATGGGCTAAATGCCCCAATCAAAAGACACAAGGTATCAGATTGGATAAAAAAGCAAGACCCTTTGATATGTTGTCTGCAAGAGACTCATTTTAGACCCAAAGACCCCTCCAGATTTAAAGTGAGGGGGTGGAAAACAATTTATTATGCTAATGGACATCAAAAGAAAGCTGGGGTGGCAATCCTTGTATCATACAAATTAGATTTTAAACCAAAGATTGTAATAAGAGATGAAGAATGACACTATATTATAATTAAAGGGTCTACCCAACAAGGAGATCTAACAATTGTTAATATTTATATCCCTAACATGGGAGAAGCCAATTATATAAACCAATTAACAAAATCAAAGAAACACATTGATAATAATACAATAATAGTGGGGGACTTTAACACCCCCCTCACTGCAATGGACAGATCATCTAAGCAGAAGATCAACAAGGAAACAAGGGCTTTGAATGACACACTGGACCAGATGGACTTCCCAGATATATTCAGAACATTCCATCCTAAAGCAACAGAATACACATTCTTCTGGAGCGCACATGGAACATTCTCCAGAATAGATCACATCCTGGGTCACAAATCAGGTCTCAACCGGTACCACAAGATTGGGATCATTCCTGCATATTTTTGGACCACAATGCTTTGAAACTGGAACTCAATTACAAGAGGAAAGTTGGAAAGAACTCAAATACATGGAGAGTAAAGAGCATCCTACTAAAGAATGAATGGGTCAACCAGGAAATTAAAGAAGAATTTTAAAAATTCATGGAAACAAATGAAAATGAAAACACAACTGTTCAAAACCTTTGGGATGCAGCAAAGGCAGTCCTAAGAGGGAAGTATATGGCACTACAGGCCTTTCTCAAGAAACAAGAAAGGTCTCATATACACAACCTAACCCTACACTTAAAGGAGCTGGAGAGAGAACAGCAAATAAAGCCTAAATCCAGCAGGAGAAGAGAAATAATAAAGATTAGAGCAGAAATCAATGAAATAGAAACCAAAAGAACAGTAGAACAGATCAATGAAACTAGGAGCTGATTCTCTGAAATAATTAATAAGATTGATAAACCCCTGGCAAGACTTATCAAAAAAAAAAAAAGAGAAAGGACCCAAATAATTAAAATCATGAATGAAAGAGGAGAGATCACAACCAACACCAAAGAAATACAAACAATTATAAGAACGTATTATGAGCAACTATATGCCAACAACAAATTAGGCAATCTGGAAGAAATGGATGCATTCCTAGAGATGTATCAACTACCAAAACTGAACCAGGAAGAAATAGAAAACCTGAACAGACCTATAACCAGCAAAGAAATTGAAGCAGTAATCAAAAATCTCCCAACAAACAAGAGTCCAGGGCCGATGGCTTCCCAGGGAAATTCTACCAAATATTTAAAGACTTAAGTCCTATTCTTCTGAAGCTGTTTCAAAAAATAGAAATGGAAGGAAAACTTCCAAACTCTTTCTATGAAGCCGGCATTACCTTGATCCCAAAACCAAAGACCGCACCAAAAAGGAGAATTACAGACCAATATCCCTGATGAACATGGATGTAAAAATTCTCACCAAAAATGAAGTATTGGGACTTCATCAAGATAAGACGCTTTGCACAGCAAAGGAAACAGATGACAAAACCAAAAGATAACCGACAGAATGGGAGAAGATATTTGCAAGTGACATACCAGATAAAGGGTTAGTATCCAAAATCTATAAAGAACTTACCAAACCCAACACCCAAAGAAAAAATAATCCAATCAAGAAATGGGCAGAGGACATGAACAGACATTTCTCCAAAGAAGACATCCAAATGGCCAACAGACACATGAAAAATTGCTCAACATCATTTGGCAACAGGAAATACAAATCAAAATCACAATAAGGTACCACCTCACACCAGTCAGAATGGCTAAAAATAACTAGTCAGGAAACAACAAATGTTGGTGAGGATGTGGAGAAAGGGGAACCCTCTTACACTCTTGGTGGGAATGCAAGCTGGTGCAGCCACTCTGGACAACAGTATGGAGGTTCCTCAAAAAGTTGAAAATAGAGTTACCCTATGATGCAGGATTGCACTGCTAGGGATTTACCGCAAAGATACAAATGTAGTGATTCAAAGGGACACCTGCACCCCAATGTTTATAGCAGCAATGTCCACAATAGCCAAACTATGGAAAGAGCCCAGATATCAACAGATGAGTATCAATAGATGAATGGATAAAGAAGATGTGGTATATATATACATAATGGAATACTAGTCAGGCATCAAAAAAAAAAAAAAGAAATCTTGCCATTTACAATGACATGGATGGAACTAGAGGGTGTTATGCTAAGTGAAATAATCAGAGAAAGATAATTATCAAATGTGTTATGCTAAGTGAAATAATCAGAGAAAGACAATTATCAAATGATCTCACTCATATGTGGAATTTAAGAAACAAAACAGAGGATCATAGGGGAAGAGAGGAAAAAATAAAACAAGGAAGAAATCAGAGAGGGCTACAAACCACAAAAGACTCTTAATCATAGGAAACAAACTGAGAGTTGCTGGGGGGGGGGAGGCGATGGGGTAGCTGGGTGATAGACATTAAGGAGGATACGTGATGTAATGAGCATTGGGTATTACCTAAGACTGATGAATCACTGACTTCTACCTCTGGAACTAATAATACATAATGTTAACTGACTTTAAATAAAAAAATTTAAAAATTGTGCTGTCTAGGCCTTATCTGGGTTCTAATTAGAACTGTACATAAACACATATGTATATGTATGAGATATAATGAACATTACCTTACATATATATGTATTTTATAGTTCATTCAAATTTTTATGCTATTTGAATTTTTACACATGAGAGATAAATATACATGGCAATTGGGAAAGCTGAACACTGACTTGATCTGATGATATTAAGGAATTTCTTGCTGTGATATTGGTATTTTGATTGTGCTTTTTAAGTCTCTGTCTTTTAAATATATACATATAGAAATATTTAAGGATGAGGGGTGCCTGGATGGCTCAGTTGTTAAGTGTCTGCCTTGGCTCGGGTCATGATCCCAGGGAAGCCTGCTTCTCCCTCTCCCACTCTGCTTGTGTTCCCTCCCTTGCTGTGTCTCTCTCTGTCAAATAAATAAATAAAAACTTAAAAAAAAAAGAAATATTTAAGGATGAAATGAGAGGACCTGCATAAAAGTAATTTAGTGAGAGGAAGTGGATGGGTAATAAAGGCAATATGACTAGCCAGGTGAGTTAATTATCAAAACCAGACAATGGGTACATGGGATTCAGTATGCAATTCTCTTTACTGTGGCAGGTTTGTAATTTTCCATAAAAAGATTTAAAAAACAATAAATACTTGAAAAATCCCATTAAGACAAATAAACTTATTTCAAGCTTCTAGCCCAAGTGGTCTATTTAAGTAAGTGCACATAATTAATACATGTTAGTATAAAAATAGTTATCATATATTATATATACCTGTTATTAGTATAGATTTCTTTTCCACAAACCTTTTCTAAACTTCCATAAAGTTCATTTCTAATATTTTGCACAACCAAATGCTAATTTGAAGGATGTTAAACCAAATATCATTTTATATTTCTCTTTTTGAGTTATTCTAGACAAAACTGAATTTCTGAAGTGGCAGAATTGTAACTGTTCATGCTCTCCAAGAAAAATTTAATGTTCTGAATCATGACAATTTAACCCCAACCCCATAATTAACACTCTCTTTATCATTAGAACAAAATTCTAGGTTGAATGCTTTTAAAGTATTGTTATTCAAGGGGAAAAAATTACATTAGGAGCCAGGTAAGTACCTCATCTACTAAGCATAGGCAGAAAAAGGAATATTTTCCCTCTTGGTTTGCTTAATGCTCTCAACATACTTTGTCCAACAAGCAAAACCAGAAAAGATGTGACCATAGGGCCTTCCAACTCAGAGGAGGAAACCACATTATGAGGCTTATAAGAGTAAAAAAAGACATCCCCCAACATACTTCATTTCTTCATATATTTGTGGGCATATGCAAAATGTTCAATATACAAACATGTTCCTGCTTGAACTTCAATTAAATTGAAGGTAAGAATAAAGTCTTCTGTATGTCTTATAGCATTCCTGAATGGGCCTTGTCTGAATCTCGAAAACCCTGAGATTTTCTAACTAACAAAGAATGTTAGAGGGAAATGGCCTGTGGATGTCATAACAAGTTACCACAAATTGGGGGGTTTAAAACAACCTAAGTTTATTTTTTCACAGTTCTGGAGGCCAGAAGTCCAAAACTGCTATGTCAGTAGGCCATGCTCTTGCCAAAGGCTCTTGGGGAAAATCTGTTCCTTGCCTCTTCCAGCTCCTGATGACCTGCCAACACTCCTTGACTTGTGGCCACATCACCCAATCTCTGCCTCTGTCTTCATATAATCTTCTCCTCTGTGCATCTGATCTCCCTTTGCTGCTCTTATAAAGACACATGTGATGTTACTTAAGTCCCACTAGAATAATCCAGGGTAATCTCATCTCAAAATTCGTAATTTAATTCCATCTGCAAAGACCTTTTTTCCAAACAAGGTAAAATTCACAGGTTCCTGGCATGAGGACGTGGACGTATCTTTGGCCTACCCTGATGTCCCTTACCCTCCCTTTGTTGGGCTATCGTCACATGGGCTTTCTGTTTCTCAAACTGGTCTGCTCCCTTCTGCCCTAGGGAACAGTGTTTGCCTGTAGGCCCTGTTGTTCCCACCTGTTTCCCAACACCCTAGTACACTCTTTTCCAACCGGCGCATCTGAGTTTCTCACTCACTTCCTATGGAAGACATTAAGCTCTGTGCTCTCCTTCAGAGAAATCAACTCAGTATTTCATAGCTGATTATTTAATTTATGGCTCTCTCCCCATCTAAATGCCACAAAAGCAGTTTTGTTTTTGTCCATGTAAGATCTCAATAAATATTTACTGAACAGATGAATCTAACTCGAGCTCAGTGGAGGCCATAAGGCTTAGAGTTGCTGATATAATAGCAGAGGTCAGCGTCTTCTTCAAAATGGACAGAGAAAAGGCTAAGGGTGTGCAGATGTGGAGTAATTAAGTACTATTGGCTGTTCCTAGGAGGCGTGGGGGTGGCACTGGAGGAGTGGAGGCGGAAGGAGAGTGAGCTCCCAGGGTGGGCTGATGACCCCTGTAAGGGCTGCCAACTAACAAGAAGAAGGGGGACAGGGAGCTGGTCATCCACCATCAGAGATGAAAGTGACCAGTACTTTTCTATGGAAAACAGGCCCACCTATCATCTCTGGCATGCGTGTGAGGGGTTATGAAACCTAGGTGTGAAAGATTATCCCAGCTCCTTAACTAAGGTGACAACAGGGGACATAAAGTTATTTCATTCTAAGGAGGGTGGGTCCCAATGAGGAGGGTTGCTTTATTTCTATTTTATCGTAAAATGGGTTTGGTTAAGCAAGGTGGGAGGCAGTGGCTGAAGAAATCCTGAACTGCTCTGCATGATGGAGAGGAAGAGCAGGCTCATCTGAGCAGAGCCCTACACACTTAATAAAAAAGCAAAAATTCCCTTGAGGCAGTGCAGCCAGGGCTCTGGGGAACAGAGAGTATTGCATTCTCTGCTGGTACATATGACGCAAATACTCCCATCCCTACAAAGAAACCCTCATGTCCCCCTTGCTCACCACTGCATTTCGCTAAGTGAAAGAAGCACGAAGACCGGCATGTGAGCTGACCCTGGTGTGACTACAGACATAGAATGGTAGGTACAAGACCCGGATGGTGAGAGGCCGATGACGTCTGGTTCCCCCTACAATCCACCACCAGGAAGAATACAGACCACCTTTCCTATACAGTGAGGTTGCTATAAGGCAGTGGTGCTAAACTAAATGATCAATAATGTCCCCTTCGCTTCTGGTGACAGAGGAGTATTTTCTGAGGACGGGGACGTGTCCTGACACAGAAAGGGGCTTCAGGAAGCCCTTCTGTCCATGCATGGAGGTTAAGTGCTCAGGCTCTGGAGACAGAGGACTGGGTTTGAGTCCCTGCGCCAGGATTTATTGGCCCTGGGACATTTAGCAAGTTAGTGAAACCCCCGAACTCCTCACTTTCCTCATCTGAGGAAAGGGGTTAACATGCACCCATGCCTCTCTGCTAGGGTTGGTAGGAAGGGAGTAAATGAGAGCGTACATAAGCATCCAGCCTTCTGTCTTTCAGAAGCTGCTTAGTCCGGTAACTGGCATATAAGTGTTCAATTAATGTTAGCTATTTCTATCGTTGTTTCCATCCGAAAGATCTTTTATGCTCAGCTACTGGTCTACAGAAATTGTGCTGAACATGGCAGGAAGGGAGGGTAACATCCTTAGGGGGATGCCTTGTAGACAGATGTTCCAGTGATCAACCTCCTTGCAGCCACTGCAAGGGACCCGACCAAGGAGTCCCCAGTCTGATGCCAAAGCTTCCACAGCCACGCATCCAGATTCTTTTCCTCCAGCTGCCACAGCAGCCACTGAACCTGCTATAGCTCCCCATCTTCATCCCACTGGTGGAAGGAAAAGGCTTCAGTTTGATCATCTCTTTTTTGATCCAGCCCCTGCGGTCCCAGTTGCCTCCTTGGCTGAGAAGGACGAACAGGCTGGAAGGTCAATGCCCTGGCCACTTTGGGCATGACTGCAGGGTGAACTGGTAGCACGGAATTCTCACCACCAGGAACGATTAGGGACATTCAAACCCAGGTGGCGAAGTGAAATTGGAGTCTGAGGCCTCAGCGGAAGCAGCCTGGGCAGGCCTCCGGTGAGCAGTCGGTAGCTGTGGTGAGGGAGGGATGGGGCTCCCCGAGGCATGGCACCCCTCGACCCGCAGGGGGTCTGAGGATCCAGCCCTGCATCTCTGAGCAAGCCCTCCTCCACAGAGGCAGTGCCAGGGCTCTAAACCAACGGGGGGAGCCCGCAGGAGACGACAAGCACAAAACAGCAGCTTCACTTCACCAGCATCTACTCTGTGCTGGGAAACAGGCCGGCGCTGCACGCATGTCATCTCTGCACTTCACAGCCACACCGAACACTTGGCTTTACTGCTGAAGAAACCGAGGCACAGAGGGAATACCACACAGCGGGCATCAGTGCAAGATTCAAACCCAAGTCTGTCTGACCCCAAAGCCTGAGCGCTTTTTCCCCACTCTGTCATGCAGCTACTGGCTGCTGATCCCCAGGCACATCCAAAAGCACAAGAGACTGTCATCTCCAGCTGGCGAGTAACTGGGTAACTGAACATGAAGAAGACATTGCCCACTAGGTGTCTGGTCATGTGGGTCCATTGAATTAAGAAAAGCAAATCACTGCACCTTAGAGAAGACCGGAGTTACACAGAAAAGATCTCGGGAAGGAGTTCATGGCCAAGTTACAGAGGCTGGCCCACTGGCAGCGGGGGGCTTCGCCACCGCCTGCGGGGATGAAGGGACACAGTTAAAATGCTACAGACTAAGGCCTCAGATGCAGGCTTTTACTGGTGGAAGAAAATCCAAAATGAATGGCATTAGTTTGCATAAAAATGAACACAGAGAAAATAAAATGATACACCAGAAATTGGTTTTCTGAAGTTTCTTTTATATCCTTAAAGCGTGTTATCAGACTGCTCAGAATCCAAGCTCTTTGGGGACTGGGCGCAGACCTGCGAAAGCTGCCTGTTGCCTACCGGAGGCCAAGGCTCTCCACCCAAACAAAGACATTTTAAGAAGAAAATAAAAGTTGATAGGATATCGGCTTAAAAACAAAAAAGCTCTCACACTGACCACTGGGCGAGTGTTTGTGCGCTGTGTTTTTGTAATACACTGATCAACCAGGACTTCAAAAGAAAATACTGGAACTTAGCTCTTAACAGGTCCAGCACTCATGCTGAGGTCAGGGCCGTGGCACTTTGGGTGTCACCATAAAGCAAGCAGATGTGGTTCCCACTGTATTCTTCCCCTGAAGGGACCACTGCTTAAGCGCTCAGTATATTCTCCGGGCTCATAAGCAATCTGAAGAGGGATGTGCACTTTGCATGATCCTTTTCCCCTCCCCCATACACAGACAAGCTCTGTGCTTAACTGTCAACCAGCGTTCGCGGAGGCCTATGGTGTGCCAGGCTCTCTACGGGTGGCTTTATTTAATTTCCACACTGAGCCCATGAGGTAGGAGTTGTCCCTGTTGTGTAGGTGAGGAAAGTGGTTCACGGAGGGTAGCTACATTCTGCGGCCACAGCTAGAAAGGGGTATGGCTGAGATCCAAAAGAGAGTTGTGTCTGACGCCAGTCCTGCTCTTCTCCACGCCCAAACCTTTCGGCACATTTAATGACATTAAGCATCCAGCCTTCTGTCTTTCATCTGAAACTCCATTAGCTTGTTGCTCATTTGCTCTTCAGAAAAGATGGGTAATCTCCATCTTTAGAAGGGATAATTTCATACAAGCCAAGATGCAGTGACAAAACTTGTAATCAGGCTCCTAATACGTGTCGAGCTCCTTGGACTAGAAGCCATCTTTGGCCCCTCCAGAAAATTTCAATTCCTGTTTCAAAGTCACCAGTTGCTTTCTTGCCTTTTCCAGTTCAGTCCCTGACAGATGACCGAGGACTCTCATTCCTTGTCCCAACAGAAGGAGGCTTTCAAATGTCAGATGAGGATGATGAGGAAACTAACATTTATTAAGCATTCATTATATTCTGGGGCCAAGCAAGGCTGTTTATGTATGTCTTCTCACGTATCTTTTCAGTCCTCACGATAGTCCTCTAAGACAGATATTTGTAATCACCATTTTGCACAAGTGAAAACTGAGGCTCAGAAACACCAAGTTGATGCTCTCTAGCTTACACAGCTCCCACACTCAGTCAATAGAACCCAGATTCAAACCCACATTTTTTCTGTCTCCAAAGCCTTTGCCCTTACACTGAGTTACCTCTGATTGCTTTGATCCTAGAAATGGAAGACGCACAGACTATGCACAAAGAACTCTCACTTGATTAGCCATTTCTGGGCCTAGGTTTTCCCCCATTTGTTACTCTGCATGACAGAAAAGAGCCTCATATCAGAAGGGCTTCTGCAACTTCTTACCAATATGGTGTACCTGACTTGTCAGCATATACACAGAACTCTCATCTTTTCAAGACCCCTTAGATATTTAGGAAAATGATGCTCTCCAAAGCATCTCTCATAAAAGCAAAACTTGAAAATTCTTTTTTTTTTAAGATTTTATTTATTTATTTATTTGACAGAGAGAGAGACAGTGAGAGAGGGAATACAAGCAGGGGGAGTGGGAGAGGGAGAAGCAGACTTCCTGCTGAGCAGGGAGCCTGATGCGGGGCGTGATCCCAGGACCCCGGGATCATGATCTGAGCCAAAGGCAGACGCTCAACAACTGAGCCACCCAGGTGCCCCCAAACTTGAAAATTCTAACTGGGCTCATGAGATTAAGCTAAAATTAGAGTAATCCAAGTCACCAATCTAAGTAAATCATTCCAATCCAAATCTTATGTTTAAGACTGCACAGACCAAAGTATTTATGACACTAACCACACTGTATAATGCCAAGGGCTGTATCCTCAAAAGACTTCAAGTACTACCATCCTATGCTTACCTCTAGGCAAAAATTAAACTGGTCACAGGGAAATTTAAACTCATTTCTGCAAAGCTCTCCCCTTGCTTGTGACCTGCAAAATATTTCCAGTCCAGACTCAGAGAACTCATTTTATGGGGAAGAAGATGCCTTTCTTCCTCTGAGTTCAACATTCACAGAGCTGTACTGCAGCTCAAAATAAAATCAGATTTTGGAAGGAAGCGAGTTTGAAATATTATATAGAAAAATCTTGGCAATAAGATCCCTATCATGTCACAGTCTTAAAGCCAGTGAATTTTATCTGGAAGGCTGGCTAACAGTGATTTAAGAAAACACCACAAACACACCTTTTGGAAACTGAAGGAGGCATTTATGACCCAAAGCGCCCTTGGTTAGTAAGTTGATTTATGAAAATGATGTAAGGCTCCTCAGTGTCAAGTTGCATTTTTTTCTGTTACACTCTTTGTAAAAGTGCTAAAACCAACAGCAGCCAAATTAAGTGAACTCAAAGTCCATTTAACCAACTGACTTCTAAAATTCGAGGTGAAAACTGTCACCATACAAGAAGTTTCCAAGTAAGAGTCCTTAAGTATCCACGCTGAACAAATGAATGCTTCCAACAGATACACAAGGAAATAAGCACTATAGAGTAATGATCAAAACAGGATGCCCAGATGTTTACCACTTATCACAGTGTGTGTACCAACCCCAGATCTAATGCCCTGAGAAGGTGTATATTGGGCAGTAGTAGTTGCTCAGTAAGTGCTCTCGGTGTGACGATCACCAACACCAACAGCTTTAGAGGGGATGCCACTTTCTGCAAATGCAAATGCCCTCAGAGAAGGTATTCAAATTATTATCAGTCTTTAAAAAAGTTTTCGTAAACAATAGTATCTCTCTCCTAACCTGGTCAGTTACTCTGGAGGAACTGTGTTTTTCATTGTGTTGGTGGAAAAGAGAAAACAATTTTAGAGTGAGGGAACAGTGGCCAACCGTGATGGGTTGCAAAAGAGACCAATGGAGATTAGTACCTAATAGTAGTTGAATAGGACATGTGAAGTGAGGAGCAATGCAGAAAGGGGCAAAGATAATCTCTGAAACACATGCAGAAAATCAAGTCCAATCTCAGAGCTAGGTTATTTCCGAAAACAAAAGTGATCTTTTTTAATAGTTCCAAATTCCATGGAAAAGGGGGTATTGGGACATCTGTTTATCTTTATGTAAGATGGGGCACTTTTGAATGTTTTTTTGTAGACCTAGTACAGTCTCTGAATTTAAGTTCAAAAAATTTCATTCCCAAAGAAGGTTGGCATAGCCAAGCTATAAGTAAATGGTCTATACGATTCTGACATATGATATATAACCCCTGACAAAGGAAAGTACTTATGTACAAAAAAAGGAAAGGTACTGTCTCCAACAGAACTGCTCATAGGGGAACCAGGGACTTTCCTATATCAGCAAAGAATGAGGATCCCCTGGATGAATCAATAAATGTCAGGTCCAGAAAGGAAATACAAGTTTCCCTGTTTTAAACAGTACAAAAGGCCAAAAGCTTCAGAACTAAATAAACCAGGCCCGACCTGACGATAGTGGACTAAAAGCAACTAAGTCACAGACGTTTACATCCAGTCCAAATCAAACCTAATATTAAAACTGAAACAAATAACTGTTTCAACTGAATTTTAGGTTCCAAAAGGAGAGCCCATCACTTGCAAATACCAAGTGCTAAGCCCTGTGACAGGCCCCTTGCCTGTTAGGACATTTAGTTCACATAGCAGCTGGCTGGCTCTTGACCTTGCAGAAAGCCATGGAATCACTAGGGGTGGGTTGCAGGGCAGGAAGTGTGGGCTGAGGTTGATTCCAAAGGGCAGCTGTATGCTCACTACTTTGGGCAACCACCTCTAAAAGCCAGAGATTTTAGAACAGATTACAGTCCATTGGTGAGAAGTAATTATTACTGTAGCAAAGGTTTCCGTCTCCCAGGACTCCAGCTAGGGCTCGCCAACCATTTTTAACTATGCATCTTCTCAATAAAAAATTTATGAGTATTAACTGCCAATATACGCATATTTGTAAATTATACACTCAGATTACTGGTCTAAAATATTATGATGATTATAAAGCATGCATGAATATATAAATTGGAAAACAATTACATTTTAAATAAAAATTCTATTGTTTTTATCTCTTAACCCAGTGGATCTGGTGGCGCAGTACATTTGGAGACAATTGGCACTCTGGCCTTTCCCCTCAAACACTCTCACTGGGCACTCTCCACTTTATGGATCCGCACGCCCATAGGAAGTAACAGAGAAGGGGAATAAGAGTAAACACTTAGCCTTGACAGCTGAACCCACACCCAGTGTCTTGCAACATTCAAACCCTAGGAGAGATATGGCCACTTGCATGATTAGCAGCCAAGAGGCTCCTCCCAGGAGTGAGTGGTACAAATTGCTCCTGGAGAGACACGTGAAAAGGAATAGCATGGAGATCTGGCCTCAAATTCAGCTTAACAACTAATCCCATCTCTTTCTCATCTAACCCACTTCAGAGTCGGTCCCAAGGTCAAAATCCAAACTGGCAAGAAGATCTGAACATGCCGTTTTCCTTTCTTTGCCTTACTGTAGTTGTTCTATGATGTCAAGCAAGCCATCCACCCGCTGTGGGCCTCAGTTTTCATGGGAACACTGGTGTCTGATTTGGGAATGACTAAAGATTCTACCAGATATAAAATTCTAGAGTTCTAAATGAAACTTCCTAAGAAGTTAATTTCTCTCAGCCTATTTGCTCAGTAGGTCCAAATGTTGGATCTGATTTAATGCCAGATGTGAATCATTAATTAAATGCACTGACCTAGAAAAACAGTATGCATACGTTTGGTTGACATTTACTACTTCCTCCATTCCTCATCTAACAACAATATAAGATGTCTAATGAATCTGTAAATGAACCAGACCAAAAAGGTGAAGATCTGCCTCTTTTGAGGAGCATAAGGGCTGACTCTAGGTAAGACACAGACCTTCTTCTTCTCTTTCTCTGCAAACACACACACACACACACGCACGCGTGTGCGCGCGTGCGTCCACCCCTACGTAGACCTGCAAATGCAGAGGGAAATGAAATAATGCCCTAATCCTAATGGAAGCAGGCATCACATGTACCTCAAAGAGAACTTGATCCAGAACTTCGTGAAGTATCATGGGGATGGTTAACTGGCCGTGAAGCACACAAAACACAATGGGATATTTTACTTTTAAGGAGTTCTGGCAGATGTGGGTTTTGAAATAAACTCCCGCTGGTCCACCACTGAGCCCTGCACAGAGCGCATAGTGCTGAGGTTCCAGCCTCACCCCACCACTCGCTGGCAGTGTGTACGTTTCCTTTAACAAGTAGCCCGTGTGATTCTCAATGTCCTCACCTGTAAGATAGGTATTACCAAAAAAAAAAAAGGGAAGACCAAATTCCTGATTTCTCTTTTTTTTTAAGACTTTTTTAAAAAAAGATTTTATTTACTTATTTATTTGAGAGAGAGAGAAACAGCATGAGAGGGGAGAGGACCAGAGGGAGAAGCAGGCTCCCCGCTGGGCCGGGAGCCCGATGCGGGACTTGATCCCAGGATTCCAGGATCATGACCTGAGCTGAAAGCAGTTGCTTAACCAACTGAGCCACCCAGGCGCCCCAAATTCCTGATTTCTCAATGTGAACATTGAAAAAACAAAACATCCAGCAACAGATCAAAGGATAAATACTCTATGGTATTCAAAAATCCATTAAAATTACCTTTACAAAGAGTGGATAATAAAAATTTTTGTTACTGTGTTAAATGAAAAAGAGAGGACCAAATAGAAAATTACAGAGGGGAAGAGTACTAAAAAACAAGAAGCTGAAAAGCCAAAATCATGATTTTTCCTATTGTTGTTCGTTCTTTTTGTCGGTGGCACTTTCTATGTTCCTGATAACACACGTACATATACTGGGAGAAATACACTTAAACAGTCATGGATCCCCAAACACAGTTGATTCTTACCTACCTGCAAGATGGAAAAGATTCTGACCAGAGAAAAACACTTATATAACTGCTGCTCGCTCGTATTAGCTGGAAACCAGAGAGGGCCATTCTCAATTCTATTGCTTCCTTTTATGAAAATGAGAACTCAGATCTCAAGGCATCAGGGCTTGCCATCTAAGACCCACCTGCCAAGCACCCTCCCCACCCAACCCCGTAGACTTCTGAGAGCAGCATAATTTGTGAAACTGAATATAGACATCGAAATGCAGTTGGACTTGGGGTCTATAACCTAAGCCACGTGGGATCCATGTGTGGTGGATGAAAAACAATTTGAGTTAAAAGCATATGTGTGTGCGGGGAGGGCAGTATGACTATTCTGAGAGTTTTAATAAAACCAGAGTTTCCATTTTTCCCCTGAAAGTCCTTTTTAAGGAAATAAAGAACTGAATATGATTCCTGTGGGGAAGGAGCACTCAGGGAAAGTTTTGATATATTCAGTGCCATTAAATGGTCATTTATTCCTCTATAATATGAACTTTCTTCAGGAGAAACATGCAGGTACTTCACAAATTTAGCTTCCCCACTGTATGTTACAATGGAAGCATTTATAAATTGCTCATTTTGGATGATTCTAAGAGCCTGAATAAATCAGGGAAATCCATATTTTCTGCTTAGTAATTGGGCTGATGGGTAGAATAAAAACTCCTGCTCAGTAACCTGATGAATTCCAAGAGAAAACAAGATCACCTGGCAGCAACTTAGTGTGAACAACAGCAAGAAAAACAAAAAACAAAAACCGAAAAGGGCCAAACCAGCTCCAGCTGGTAGAACCCAGAGTGAATGTGTGAGCTCACAGACCGGAGCTCCTCCCCAGAAAGTGTGTCCATGGTGCAGTCTTAGGAGAGTGGAATATTGCCTGATTCCCCCCACCCCAAGGGCACTTCATCCATTCCACCGGGGACAGAGAGGTGTCTACAGCCTGGTTCCTACCCTCTAGGGCCCGGCAGTTTGGGGAGGTAAACAGAAAGCAAACCGACAAACACAATCCAGCAGTGCAAAGTGCTATTACGAATAGGACATGGGAGGCCGGGGAGAGATGTGCTCAAGCTCAGAGCACAGTTAACTAGCTGGTCATTTATTCTTCACGGTACTGGACAACCTGGAAAGCTCACTGTCCTTGGGGTTATTTATAGTTTCTTGCAGAAAATTCTGCATATGGTGTAGCATGACTGTAATGGAGATGGATTCTGGGAGATGACTATCACTCATACTTGTTTTCTCTTTAAAGGAAGGGTAACAGGAAAGACTTGGGCAAATAAGAACCTGATCTGGGCTGAAAAGCTGGGTCCACAGGCGTTTGTACCAGCCTCTCCCACTTCTGCTGTTTGCTTAAAGTGCACTTGACTGACCCCAGAGAATGTTTTGGTTTATTTTGTTTCCAATTTTCTTTTGATCCCATGAAGATAGGTGTAGGAAAATAATATCTCTCATTTCAGGGACAGGAACTCCATCAACTAAGCCAGTTCTAACTCCCCACAAAGTTGGATAAAGAGTCCTAAACACAACGACTTCAGCATCCAGTATACCCAGTAAGGCACAAACACCCATGAAATCAAAGGGGAAATCTTCAGACTTCCAGAAACACAAGTGTGATGTGCCCCCCACCCCGCCCACTCCATTTCTAGGTTGGTAGGGGCTGGTGCAGAATAATTTTGCAACAGAGCATTAAGAGAAGCTTGGTTTAGAAATCGGGAGCCAGGATGACCGTGAGCTCCCTGGCAGGGATAGGACAAAGAGGGGAGGGGAAAGCAAGCTTGAGAGGGAAAGGGAAAAAAAATATGGAAGGTGAGGGAGGAAACTGCCAAGACAAATCTGGGCTTTCCTGTGGTTCTGTCTTCTGTGACATGGGTCACAGAAGCCTGTCATAGACGTGTATTAACGTGTTTTCTAAAAAAAACTGCAGATGAATTACTTTTGTATGGCAGGAGAGATGGGTGTCCCATTTAATGTCCAGATAATAACGTTGCTCATAAAGCTGAAGACCTCCCATGTATCAGGCCTTATTTACATACAGATATTGTTCAGTTCATCTTTTAAAAGCCCTTGGGGGACATAGATATTATTTCCATTTTACAGATGAGAAAACTGAGTCTCAAAGAGCTAATACAGCCAGTATTTCCCCCTCCGTCAGTCTTACCCCGAAGCCTGTGTTTTGTACAGCTGGGGATAGAAGAAAGCAGGCAGTAGCAGTGACTGGCAGCATCCTGGAGTGTGTCTGACTACACGACCCATACATGAAATCCTGACGATGTTCAACTTGCAATGTAACAGCAAAGAGCACCAACTTCTACAAGCGGCAACTCAGACAATCACCACCACCAAAGAGGGCATCTGCATGGATTCAGACCCTGCCTTCCTGGTCGGTGGCTGCTGCCAGGTACACAGCGGCCTACCGGCCATGTTCCAGAAAGCAGAGCTGCCTCAGTTTGTAATCGCCCTAACCGATGCTTGCTCTTACCTTTGCCATCAGTCAACATTAATCAAATTGAACATAAGTGAATCCGCTGTGAGATTCCTGCTCTTAACAGTGGGCTGTGTGGTAGAAGAGCACACAGATGGAGTTTCCTTTTTAAATGAAATGTTTTGGCACCAGTCTCTGTCAAGAGTTTTCCCTTGTTTCCATCTGGCTTTAGTACTGGAACGCATACATGAGAGAATGGAAAAAGAAAACTCCGTTGGCGTGCTAAACCACTAGAAAAGCTCAAGTGGTTGACAGCATATCCTCTAAACCCTCAGAGATTAAAACACTTTGCTCAAGGAATGCTGTCACATTGTTTTTAAGGAAGGGGAGAGTTCTGTTTCTCAGACCGAGCCCTGTCCTGGAAAACAAATTAAAAAGCATGCACACTTTGGAAGGCCATGGGCCCAGACGTCCGGACGTGTGTCCCTGCGCCATGGGCTCTCCAGCTGCCGGGCCCTGCGCCGTGCACTCACCCACCTGACACCTTGGCTACTTCGTCTGCAAAGCAGAAGCCACATCACAAGACCGCTGTGAGGATTACATGAGATAATACCTGTTAAGGGCTTAGTTATCCATTTTTGGAATGTCCTATTCACAAGGCTTTAGGAGACACAAATATTACCACCAGTTTTCACAGGAAGAGCTCTAGAACCACCAAGGAGGCTCTAAAAAAATGTTCAGACATCCACTTTTTTTCTATTACATAACTGAACAAAACAAGTTCATACATGGCAGTGTTCCTGTCAGGAGCCTCTCAGAATTTTCCTCTCCGAATTTTTTCTGAGAGTCAAACACACCCACTGTCATTCTGATATGCTTTCTTAACAGTGCGGGTATTGGCGTATAGGACCGTCACCATCCAGCCGAACCCAACCAAGGCTGTAGGAAGGCAGAGCAATACCAAGACATGATTATCACTAAAGTTGTGTAAGGAGGGACAGAAAGGAGGTCTGGTTTGGGAAATTCTCTCTCATAAAATTCTTCTGTGGGAGGAGAGCACAGTGGCTAAGGGGATACAGATCCACAATCGAACTACCTGGGTTCAAATCCCTGTTTGGTAACTCATAAGCTGACGATCTTGGGCAAGATAATTTCCTCCTATATGCTCAGTTTCCTCATCTACAAAATGAAGACAGTACTGTTATCTACCTCGTAACACTGCTGTAAGGATTAAATGAGTTATTATATGTAAAGCAGAAGGGATCATGCATGATATAGGAACCCAATAAATACCATTACTACTACTAGTATTATTACTACCACTAATTCAAAGGTGGGCTCGGTGCCAACCTGACTGTACTACGCACTGAATCAAGTGATAAGTGCATGGCAGGATCTATGTGGCCAGAGGACATTTCAGAAAACCCTCTCCCTACTTTTAACTCCACCTAACCAAGGATTATTGTTACAAACGTTTTCATCTAATATGTCTATGCACATACAAAAAAGAGCCCAATTCTCCATTGAAAGTGTAACAGGATACTGCATTTTTATAAAATAAAAGAGGATCTAGAAAGAATTATAATCAAGATAGTAGAAATAATTTTTTATTGCATTGTCTTCTAGAGCGACTTAAAGTTTTATGGCTGGATTTATATGCCAAATCTAATAAAGAGATGCATATTACAAATGTAGGAGAGTTTATTAGTCAATAACCTCACAAGTGATAAGACAGTGTAGGTCAAAACTGTTCAATGTCTTATCAGTTTTGAAGGGTTAGGGAGGAATCTACTCCTTAAAACATGGCCCTCTCTACAGCACACCCCTTTCATGACCGAAGTCAGAAGAAATGAGGTGCTAGGGCAGTGCATGGCCAGTTGGGTAAAAAGGACTGGCTGGATTTCCCAGTCTGTCACTCCCAAAATGGTGAAGCTGGGATGTCATGACTTTTGATGAACACTGGTCCCTTCATCTGTGAAATGAAGAACATACCACCTAACAGATAGGAATGTTGTGAGGATTAAGTGGAATTACAACGAATAATACAAACAAGACAAATGATTTTTATTTTTTTCTACATAATTTTCTGAAAGATTCATAGTTTCAGTAATATTTACTACTTCTGTAATAAAGAATAATAAATAGATATCATTATTATACTTGCTTTGTATTTCTTCTTTCCCTGTGAATACATTTGTATACCTCTGAGTTCGGTGTGGATTTTTTCATTATCCTGGATAAGAACTTTTTGGAAAGTCAATTCACCATTCCTAAATAAACCATTCCTATCAAGGTCAAATTTCATCTGTCTTGTATTCTTCCCTTCTCTCTCTTCTAATATTTAGAGACCTTGTGATAACAACCAGTCAGAATTAGAAAGTGGATAAAAAGAATTTCTTTCTAGGGGCCCCTGGGTGAGGTTCGTTAAGCTTCAGACTCTTGATTTCGGCTCAGGTCATGATCTCAGGGTTGCAAGACTGAGCCCCACATGGGGCTCTGCGCTCAGTGAGGTGTCTGCTTGAGATTTCCTCCCTCTCCCTCCATCCCTGCCACTGCTCAATCTCTCTCTCTCTAAATAAATAAATCTTAAAAAAAAATTTCTATGCCAGATCACTTACAATTAACTTTGCTTACCCCAATTCCAGTAACAACCTATAAAGAATGCTCTCAAACCCTCATAAATGCTTTAAGTGTCCATTTGGATTATTGACAGTCTGAATTTCTCCCTACATGACATGAATGGAATAAGATCTGGCATAAAACTTCCAAGGAGTTCAAAATCCTCAGACTCAGAACCCAAAGGAACCTTTTGAACTTGTCAGTTGAATAAAGTGAAGCCCAGAAAAATTCAGAGGTTTGACTATGGCCAGTCAACACAAAAGAGACTAACAAGTATGTTTTGGATAGAATGTAGTACCAAGAATGTATCGTTATGTCAAGCAGACCGAGAAGACTTCTCAATCTCAGCTTTAGTATCTTCAGCATAATACTTTCCAAATACAGTATGTTTTACCACTACCCCCTGGGACTGCAGTAGTAGCACGATCCAGATTTTGAAAAGCTCTCAAGGTGATTCTAAGGAACACCTAGGATTGGCAGCCACTGAGATAAAGAGCAGTACTGCCAGGTTCTAGGCTCCCATCCCACATCATTACCTTCCATCAGGGATCCATTTACATAAATTATTTCACCAAAGACCATTCAGAACTGTTTTTTAAATAAAAAAATTTTGCTCTCTAAAAATCTGAAATCATTTTCAAAAGATTAAGATTTTGTTTCAACAAAATATGTAAAAGAATGTATTAATCACAAAAATTAAAATTTCTTCACACTTCTTTTTATGGGGACAATGAGTAGAAGCCAAGGTAAGATTTTTATTCACTTATGAATGTGAAGGCTAGCATTAGGATCAGGAAAATAGATTTTAAGCATGAAATTATGGAATGTTCAGTAGATAACTGGCCTCTAATAATAAACTGCTTTTTAATTTCTTAGCATGTTTCCAGTTTAGTTTTATGGACCCAAATATCATGGAGGGGGCAACCAACTGTAGAAATTGTTGTGGGTGGGGCTCGCTTTATACTTTGAATGAGTTAACAGTTCTAAGTTTCAAAGTCTAAAGTATAATCAGGTATGTAGTAAGCCACAGATTTAAATAACATCTTCTATTTAAGCACAGTGGATAGTGTATCTGTACTTGGCAATGTGCCAGGTGCTATAAGGTGCTTAGAAGGCACTGACATTTAGATCCGATTGATGCAAATTCAGGTTCACATGATGCATACCTGCTTCTGTCTGAGGGCTCAAAAAGGCCACCTAGGATAACTTCTCATTTGTATAAAGGAGAGGTTAGTTTCTGTCCTCCTAACAGAGCAGGCTAGAGATAAGGTCAATAAACTCTTATAATCATCCAACTAGTGACTCTGTAACAGGTTTTTTTTTTTTAAATCGATTTTGTGGGATATATTTACATATAATAAAAGATACCCATTTTTAGCATGCATTTTGAAGAGCTGTGAAAAATGTTTACACCCAAGTAACCACCACCACCATCAACATATAGAACACTTACACCACTGCAAAAAATCCCCTCATGCTTCTTTATAGTCAGTCCCCGACCCCAACCCTGTCGACCACCAATGGGCTTTCAGTTACTACAGCTTAAATTCTGTCCATTCTAGAATTTCATATAAATAGAATCATACAGCATGTAGTCTTTTCTTCCTTTTCTTTTTAATACAACATAAGGCTTTTGGGTAATCCATGGGTTGCTGCATGCACTGGTAATTCATTCCTTGGGGAACATTCCGCTGCACAGAATATAATTCGTTTATTCATTCACATGTCAATGGACATCTGAGTTCTGATTACTGGTTATTATAAATAAGACTTATCTACCTCTGTGTACATGTCTTTATGTGGACATGTTTTTATATCTCTTGGGTAAATACCTAAGACTAGAGTCTCTGAGTCAGAAGTGCATGTTTGAATTCACAAAGAACTGCCAAACGGTTGACCAAAGCAGTTATATCATTTTTACATTGCCACCAGCAAAGCGTGAGAGGGCAAATTGCTCCACATGCTTGCTAACACTTGGTATTGTCAGTCTTTTTAGTGTTAGCCATTGCCAAAAAAAAAAAGTGGAAACCCCAGGCTTTAAGAATGCAAATAAACCGGGCACCTGGGTGGCTCAGTTGGTTGAGCAACTGCCTTCAGCTCAGGTCATGATCCTGGAGTCCCGGGATCGAGTCCCACATTGGGCTCCCTGCTCAGCAGGGAGTCTGCTTCTCCCTCTGACCCTCCCCCCTCTCATGTGCTCTCTCTCTCTCTCTCTCTCAAATAAATAAATAAAATCTTAAAAAAAAAAAAAACCTTTAAAAAAAAAAAAGAATGCAAATAAACCAAAGCACGTCAGTACATAAGCGTCTGCACACCATTCAAGACGCCATTTGGGAAGTCCAGTGAGAAACATTAAAATTCTATCCTGGGGCTCCGTGAATGAACTGCAGAGATTTTCTCTCCTTACACAATCACGGCTAAATAACCCAAGAAAGATAATCTTATTTCCCCTGCTCCAGCATCTTTCTGGATTCCTCCAGAGGATATGCAATTCTCTCCAAAAATAGTAACTCTTATGATCACAGACCTCAACCTCACAGATTTTAAATTCTGCCAGACACTGGGGGCGGGGTGGTGGTGGTGGTGAAATCCACACACACAAAAATCAGGAAGACACCAGATATATAAAATACCCATGCTTACATGCGTATGTTGGCAAGCTTTGAAAGCTGGGATATTCTTCCCTTAAAAAAATTTAACTCCTTCTGTTTGAAAAATGGTTAAATACTATTTGCAGACATCGCCCTAATTTGAGCAAATTTTGCCCGTTCCAAATGGAGAGCTGGTTTGCATCAGGCAAACCGCAAGAGCATAAGAGCCTGGCCTCCCAGGAAGCTTGGTGGTTCACACTAATATCAGGAAAGATGCTCTCCTTCCAGGGCTCTGCTTCCACTTTGCAGCTGCCTATGCGATTCCAGCTACAAAGAGGTCATCCTTAGATTGAGTAGGAGAAAAGGAGCAACTCAAAATCCTGCGTAGTCTTTTAATGAGGCTGCTCTTCCCTCTGCTTAATGTTCGTGGCTCATACACAATCTCTTTTCAGAACCAGGGAGGTTCTACTTTTCTCGTAGCTCTGGCTTCTTCCAGCCAGGCCAAATTCTCCTCACACATGCTTTCCCATCACTGCATTTTTTCCTTTTTAGCCTTTTCACAGTTAATAATCATATTTATTTTAATAACTAGTTTATTAATGTCTACTGCTCCTTCCCCATCAAACAAAGTAAGCTTCATGGGTTTTTCTCCTAACCGTATGCTCTGTGCCTAGAGTGCTCAGCACATAAAAAGTACTTAATAAGTATCTGAGTAATTAATTACTTGTTGATTAAAATATTACCTTATCAGAGATGTGACCAATATGCCTCTAAGCTTCACATAAGTTAGAAGATAAAGAAGGCTGCTCCCTCCTCAATGAGAAGAAAAATCAAAATGCAAAAAACTTGGGGGTCAAAGTTGGCCTGGCCTTCTCCTGCCCCAACTTCCATTAAACCATCCGCTTAAATGTCAGATCTACTTTACCAACCTATCCTCTTGCAGTTCAAATCCATGCAAAGGAGAAAGACTATCAGGACAATTTTCCTCCATTAGAAGGGAATTCTGAAAAAGCAATTCTCATAGTTTCAAACTTTAAACGTGAAGTCTGGGTAATCGGCAAGGGAAATGCAGTTATTGGATAAGTCCGGGTCAGGATCTCCCATGGCAGGGGAAATGGCTCTGCTATTTCCGAGACAGGCAGGCAGAGTCCCTGTTTCACTCTTGCAGACTTCATGATCAGAAATAGGCTGACAGCAGGATATGCCTCACATGCAGACAGGACTGCAGTCTTTTCCAGTTAGAGGTATATACCAGGCAAAACTCTAGGGACTTCTAGACCATCCACCTTTTCTTTAACTGCCCATCTTCAAGAAATCTCCATGAAACACAGACCGAATAAAAATTAATAAAATGAGAATCACTATGGGTCCCTACTCAGCTCATGTTCGGCTCAGCCCAAACATACACAAACATTTACTGTTAATGCATTCTATTCATTATTGGTGCAAGCAAAACTCTAGAATTGAAATTTAAGAATTTGAAGATTTTTTTTTTTAAAAGATTTTATTTATTTATTTGACAGAGAGAGACAGCGAGAGCAGAACACAAGCAGGGGTAGTGGGAGAGGGAGAAGCAGGCTTCCCGCTGAGCAGGGAGCCCGATGCGGGGCTCAATCCCAGGACCCTGGGATCATGACCTGAGCCGAAGGCAGACGCTTAATGACTGAGCCACCCAGGCGCCCAAGAATATGAAGATATTTTTAAGACCTAGAATCTCATGAACAAAATACTAGGAAGGTAATCAGGAAAGGCTACTTCTTTCTTTCAATTAGTCATTAGGTATTAACTGAGGCCCTATTATATGCCAAGCACTGCCCAGCATGCTAGGGGAATGCAAATGTCCTCCAATTATAACCAAATTTTACTAATCTAAACCTTATTTGGAATTCAGAAAGAAAGGCCAATATTTCAAGGTCAATTCTCTCACATTCATTTAAATAAAAGCTTTCTCCTAATCACTGAAAAGACATTCTTACCAAAAGGTTATGTTATCATTTTATTATAAACTAAGATACAGGGGCCCCTGGGTGGCTCAGTCGGTTAAGCATCTGCCTTCAGCTCAGGTCATGATCCCAGGGTCCTGGGATTGAGCCCGGCATCGGGTTCCCTGCTCAGCAGGGAGTCTGCTTCTCCCTCTCCCTCTGCTGCTCCCCCTGCTTGTGTTCTCTCGCTTTTTCAAATAAATAAATAAAATCTTTAACAAATATAAATAAAATAAACTAAGCTACAGTCTTATTATCTTTACATATTCTTCTTTTCTTTAATCTTTACATATTCTTTCTGGAACAAACCTATCTACACACTGAAATGAATTCTGATAAATGATCAGAAGCTTATTTTTTTAAAAAAATCCAAAAATGGGTCCAAAAATAAAGTTTTATTCTCAAGTCACAAATGAAGGAAGTAAGAAAAGATGAATTAAGGTAAACTTAATCCTTTCATTGCCCAGTTAAGAGAACTATTATCAGATCTGTTACAAATGCCCCAGGTATTCACTTTAGCATCACTGCAACTCCATGGAAAACTTATCCAAATTTTATCTCAAAAACTTGGTATGAATCCACAGTAAATCCCACACATCTACAATCACAAGCAGAAAACAAAAAATAATCCAACAAAATTCTAAGCTTAATAGAACAGATGCCTCTTCCTGACAAGGAATAGCTGTCAGGCAAAGCAATGATTTGGGAGCTGTGTCTACTTTTTCACATTCCATAGGTGTTGATATTTATCTTGGGACAAACTATTACTGATTACTGGCAACTGTTAAGAAAAAGAAAGCCAGTGAAACTCAGGTTGCTAGTAATCACAATTACCCAAAGACCAGGGATTATTCTAAGACAAAAAATCCTAGAGGAGAACCCACTTTCCATCAATGTCTTCGTGAAGGAAAGTCTGGACGAACAAATCTGTCAAACCCTTAGCAGAAACACTCAATGAACTGGAAAATACATTTAAAATTGAACTTCATTAACCTTTCCCATACAAACCAACCTCAAAAGTAGAGGTGCCACTAGTAAATAAGGATCGGGTGAAGACAACAGAGAACAGGAAACAGGAGTGGGAGAGCGGATGTGTACAAAAGCTGGGTCTATGACCCTATTGGACCCCTGAGAATTAAATGTTTTAAAATGAAGCTGTTTTAATATTTCAATGTCTGGTTTTCGTTACCTGACAGGCAGATATATGTTAAATATTCTCCTTGACCCCCGGTTGCCAAGAAAGGAATCTTTTTCTTTGTCCTCCTCTTGACTTGGACAGCTCCCAGCATCCTTTCATCAAGAGGTGCAAAAATTTCCTTGCTGATAGCAGACTTGGCACTCATTGTAGAATAACTGAGGAGGGCACACAGCGAGTTTTCTAAAGAAGAAAAGGAAAAGGCAAGTTGAATTGACAATATGGTGAGGCTCCTAACAGAGTAGGTGGCAAGATGATTTGTAGGTGAAGTAATTTTCAATTTGTCATTTAAACTCGCTCCCTTGCTTGAAACACACTGTAGAATCATTAAAAGCAAGGACTTCCCATTTCTATTAACTGTGAAAAATACAAACAAGAAGGGAATACTGATGTATTCACTGAAAATGTCAAATGCAACGAGAAATAAACAGCACGAAATGTTACCTAGAAAGTTCATCAATCTCTACCCCAGTTGCACCTAAAGGTAACTGGCGAGCAGTACCCACCCCCATTCCTATTCCGTAAGAAACATGGTTTCACATTTCCAGTTGAGCAGTCTTTCCACTACCCAACAATCCTTAAAGTCACGAAGTTCTTTATGCTCCTTCAAAATCTCCTTTAACGCTAACGTAAATCCATTTCCCTAATTCTATTCACAGTGGAAATAATTATATCATCTTCTACATAATAACCCTACATGCAACAGAAGACCATTAATTTAATCACCTGTTAGCTGCTTTGGATCACGCTAAATAATTAATCCTTATTTATTAGCCTCTTTCAGTGGGTCCTATTTTCCAGCGCTCTTCTGCATATAGTTGCCATGCTCTGGACCCTTGACAAATTCTCCACATTTTTCTTCAGCCAGAGTGGACACAGAATTCTAAAAAAAATATCTGACTAATGCTAAGTATTTTGGAAATGTTACCCAGCAGTTCCCACATGTTATGCTCCTGTGGGTAACTGGCAATGTCTGCCCAATAATTAGGAAGATAAAGCAGTATGTTGCTGACTCACAATGAGTCCCTCCTCTCCCTGCTACCAAACTCACATATATACAGTCCCCATGGTATATTTAGTTTTCCAGAAGTTATACCTCCCTAATGGTCTTAATTCTGCTTATTTGTGTCTATTATATTCAAGATCAGTCTGAATTTTAACCCTTTCATCCAAAAACCTCAACAGCAACTCGAGTAAACGTTTTCTATCCCATCATCCTGGTCATGGTCTATGTCTTAATCGGTAACCAACATTTGTTTAACTAACACATCAGAACTAGAGGTGCAGACAGAGCCTGTGGGTTGGCCATGTGGGTCGTCGTACCAAGTATTCAGAGAGCCTGCAAATGGATCAACAGCACAGCTATATATGGAAACAGCAGCTCAAAGAGTTGGCCAGCCTGCTGTAAAATTGAGCCAATTGGCAAACACCTACTATGTGACATTTCTAGGCTCAGTATTAGAGATACGAGAAATACTTAGGACGTGGTCTCTGTTCTCCAGGAGTTCACTGCTGACTACATCAAAGGTTTTGCTTTATGAGGGAAAACCTGGGATCATCCTTCCCAATGCAAGATTCACAAACAATACACCAAAATAGCTATCCATCAGCAAGTTTGTTGTAGGAAAGAGATATATTTTAAAAGAGCATTCCTCTGACTTAAAAAAAAAAATGTCTCCTAGTTTCAATTCTGTAACAGAACAGGTTTTCTTAGTGGCACCAAGAATAAAGAATACAAAGTGTTGCTTTTTATTATATCCACCAATATCTCCACTACATATTACAGAGTTCTATACCCAGATCTATTCGTGCTCTGATCATGACATTTTATCATTACCACCAGGTTCTTCATCCTGGCTGAGAACATTATGACAACAGTGTAGGGGGCCTGGCTTTCAGTGTGCTGACAACTAACTGATACCCTGTGATTTCCCAGAAGTTAGCAAAGAGAATTCCCCCCACCACGATTTACCCAGTGACTTTCCTAGGCAGGGTGTTATAATTCACAGGGACATTTTTAAAAAGAGAGAGAAACAAGGCCTCTCACTTCTCACCCTTTGGGGACATGTGAGAGAAAGCCGGCAGGAGGACAGCAGCTTCCAACATTCTATAAGCAACGCAGAAAACACGTCATATCCCCAAACTCACCAGGCATTCTCTGACTGGTGCCTTTCCAACTGGGTATGGCTTTTGCTTTCCCATCCTGGATTCACATTTTTCTACAATTATGGTTAAAAGAAATAAAAAGCTACCATTTGATTGTGATTGTGTAAAATTTGCCAGAAAAAAAAAAAGGAGCATGCATGTTTTACCAAACTCTTAGAAAATTCTGTTCTTCTTTTGAGAAACTGTTAAGAAATGGAAATGACCTTTTACTATTTTTGTTTTTAAGATTTACTTATTTATTTTAGAGAGAGAGTATGCACACGTGTGTGTGTGAGCGGGTGGGGAGAGGGGCAGAGAGAGAAGGAGAGAGAATCTCAAGTAGATTCTGCAGTGAGAGTGGAGTCTGACAGGGGGCTCAATCTCAGGACTCTGAGATCACAACCTGAGCCAAAACCAAGAGTTGGATGCTTAACCGACTGTGCCACTCATGTTCCCCCTGCCCCTTTTTAATCTACTGATATTTAGTAGCCAAGCACAATAACAAACAAGACATGACAAATAACAGGAAAGATAAAACCAGTAACTTCACTAAGCACAGGTTTTAGAATCAAAACAAACCCGGGTTCAAATTGCAGCAACAATACCGAAGACCTACATATGACTGGGTAAATCTCTTAAAGTTCCAGACTCCTTAGTTTACTAACTGGAACTGGGAGAGATCTTCACCCACCTCATGGAACTACTGAAACAATTAAATGGAAGAGTATATGCAAATCTCTTATTCTGGTGCATGAATCATAATAAACTCTTAAAAATGGAAAATTTTAATTAATTCTCCTACTATAGTATGAAAAATAAAAGACCCTCTGAGCTTGTAGAAACTGAGTAAATGTAGCCATCCATACCAGAAGGGATTTGTCTAAAGAGAAACTCAACTTTACCAAAGCTTTTTCCTCATTCATGGTATGAAACTCTCTAAATATGGATACACAGTCTATTTTATGAAAGGCTCTGTATTGTTTTCAGGATGAGGAATTTATAGACTTCACCCTCAGGAAACTCACTAGTAGGAGATTACTAGATGCATTCTATGGGAAACTGTCAAAAGGTTTTGTCCAGAACAATGATATTAGCAGCCCTATGTGATTGCATGCATGTGTGTATGTTTTTAACACCATCCTGGGAATGGGAATGTACAGTGGAATTTGTGTTTTAAACGATTCTCTAACTGGTTCTCACGCAGCTACCCTGCCACCTAATTTAAAGCCAACACCCTAATGAGGAACTATGGGATGGAAAGGTCATTATGTATTCTTGGGAAAGAATACAGGATGAGAGGTACAGGATCTTCTCTCTTGATTCAAGCAAGCAGCTTTATCAGGTCTTACCTCTTGTTGGTAAATCAATGTTCAGCCCAAGGCTGGGACCCCACTATAAGAAAACAAGATGAATACGGCATCAGTGGTCTGCCAATGACCACAGATACTCTAATCTACATTGCGCTGAAGGTAGCAGGACATGCCACCCCAAAATATGCCCCTTCAGTATTTTGATTATTTTGAACTGAAGGCATTTGAAAAACAGCAAATGTGAGCCCAGGCTTTGTCTGAACTCCCCTCATCTGCCTGAAGACAGATCCTCTGAAAGGAACTCAGTAAGTCCCCTATCCAAGAGTTTTGTCAACCAGAGAAGATGGACACTTGTCACAGGAGAGGAGACTAGAAGAGGATACCACACCCAGGACAGATTTTCTAACAAACTATCATATTCTCCATGCGTTCTTCTAAGGGTGCCCTCAATCTTTCCTAAAAGTTATTTACTCTCCCCTAAGAGGCCTACATCCCTGCTCCCCTTTCCCTATTGGGATGATATTTAATCCTGAATTCCAAGGATTTTCAGAGAGTTACTCATTTTTCCCTGGGTATCTCCCAAGCATCTATGAGGTATAGGTGCTAATACACGTCTGTTTTTCTTTTATTACTCTGTCTTTTATTATAGGAGTCTCAGCTAAGAACTCAGAAGGGTAGAAGGAAAATTAGTTTTCCTCCCCTACAATACCATGGAAGTTTTTTCTCTTCCTGGTCTACAGCTTCCATAGGCTATAATTACAAAGCTTTTCCATCCAAAAAACCAACCTACAGTATGATTTGCAAGTCAAAGCAGCTGGCTGCCTTAAGTGGTAATTGTAGAAACTAATCTCAGTTTAATCTTTCCCAGGGCTTTTCTATCTATCTTCTTCTTGCTGTAAGCCACTTAATCCATATCCACTTTTGTTAGTACGTGGCTACTGTAGTGGGGGCCCTCCACCCCCACAAGTAACCAGGAAATGAGATTAACCTTCAGAGAAGGAGCTGTAAACTCCTATGACCTCAGGATTCAGCAGATGAAGTATGTAAGTAAAGGGTACAGATGGAAGATGTTCTGCCCTCCAACACTAACATCTTTGGTTTCCAGGAGTGGAACGGACACTTGTCCTCTGTGGTCAGGAGATAAGGAAGAGTGCTAGGGACTCCAGCAAGTAAAAACTGCAGATGCCCTTAGTCATAGTCGCCCTTTGCAGCTATCATGCAGACTGGGGGTGTAGCCCACAGGCATCAAATATTTCTCACCTGAGAAGCAAGAGCCCCTTCAGTGAAATACAGTCATCTATTTAGCTTAATATTATCAAGGCAAACTGACTCCTCTAACCTCAGGAACGTCCCTGTCTGGGCGCCATGTTTAGCATGCAATCTTCTGATCACATTTTTGGCACTGGATGTGCCAATACAAGTATTCTGGACTGGACAGCAGTTATGTTCCCATTGCCAATGAGTAACTGGAATCCCTGGTTTCAGACACACCTTCTTTAACCAGTGAATATGACTTGACCCTGAGGTGGATGTACTCAAAGCAAGCTGATATCAAGTTTCAGGATTCTTCCAAGCTAAGAGTGAAAGTGATGTCAGCCTGGGAGACTCTGGGGGAGAATCAGCTGGTTTTCTCTAGTGCATAGGAACTCTGGTGAGGTGACCTCAAATAACTTAGAAATGAGAGAACTAAGGTTATCCTCTAAGGAGCTCTCTGCACTGCCACTTTGTGTTTGAAATGCTACACACCCAACTTCAATCTGATGACACTAATCATGCAGCCAGCTCCCACTGCCTTCCTGGCTTTAAATCCATTTACCTAGCTGCCAATGGAGCATTTCACTGAGAGTTAACCCAGACTCTGCATTTTCCTTCAAACGCTCCAACCCCCCCTCCCCCATAATAAGTAACCAATCACCAAGTCCTGCAGATTTGATATAATCCCTGTAAACTGGACTCCACCAGTTCCCTCTCATGCTTGCATCCTCTGGTTAGGATTCTCATCATCACTAGCCTGAATGATTCTGATGCCTCCTAAAATAGCCCCAGCACTGCTCCCATCTTGCTCACAAACTTCCCTCGACACTGCCCAATATAATATTCTAAAGGGTAAATGAGATTCACACTTAACTGTATTTGTTTCTTCTCTATGCCTCAGGTCTTGACAGAGAAACACAATTACCTTGACAAGAAATGGGTCAACTTTATAAGTACTGAAACCAAAGTAGAGAAATGTTAAATTGCTTTCCATCAACTCCACAGTATATAAACACTAAATGTTACAAGTCAGATATTAAGCAATCATTAAACCTAAAAATAATCTAAAAATGTTCATTTTGCTCCAAAATCCAAACGCATCACCTGGTAGTTAGAAAACATGCAATGTGCTATGCAGTGAAAATCTATTTTTTATGGTTTTATATATTAAGGCCAAATGAGATAATTGGAGGTCAAGTTAGCTCCTTTATAAAAGTTTACTTAGATGAGAGTTACTGACTCTAAATACGCAAAATTTCTACTTAGACAACTTCACTCCTTGATAAGATAGTTCTCAAGATGAAAATCTCAGTTGCTCTATGGCATGCAAACATGCAGAAAATTTAAATAAGTTAGACAAAAATTTCAGTCCACCAGCCAATTTTCCATTTAGTTCAATTACTACTCTAAACTAAAAATTTGTATTAGTGGAATCTAAAGAGGGAGTCTGATATACCACTAAAATAGACAGATAACTTTAATCTGGTGATAACATTCAAAGTGGGAAATTGCAATCACCCTAAGTCCATCACTCTTCATTCTTCATGATAGAAACAAAGTGTGTGGAACGGGCTGTGTGGAAGGAAAACATATGGGAATGGCAGACCAAGAACTGATGTCTTATGAAGTCTTACAAAGATCAGAACTAAACCAGTAAGTCATACCAAAAAAACCCCACAAAAACCCAACAAACAACAACAAAAAATTCCAAAAACCCCACAGAAACAAAAAAACAAAAAACATAAAAACCTCTAAAAGTATCCTGGAAGGAGCCGGAAACTTCCAAACAGGAAAATAAAAATGAATAAAAGTTAAAAATATTCTCTATTCTGCGAGAAAAATACTTGTAGATAGACACAGAAATACCATAAAGGACAAATTCTGAACAAGAATGGTACATCAACATCATCTGAAGTGCCCAGGACCTGCTCACAGAGGGATCTAGGGGGCAAGGGCCTGGACTTGTTTTCTTGATGATCTCCTTGTTTATTCTGCCATATAACCAGTTCAGAACCACTGTCTTTGGGGTTTTCCCTCTGTATTAATGAATTATTTATAAAATAAGACTCCATAGACATTTTTTGAGAGTACATGGCAGATACTCTCTAAAGCCCTAGTAATGAGTCACTGAGGTTTGTACAGCATTGCATGATTTACAAAACACTTCCACACTCAATTCCAAGTGTGGAATCAAGATAGCCGCTAAATGTATCTCCCAAAGTTTGCTTTAAGATTGTAAATTAGGATTTTTAGGCATGTGTTTTTATGAATGGTAACCTATGCTATTTTTAACCCACCCCTGGGTTATTGGTCCAGGGATTATGAGGAAGTTATAATTTTTCTCACAGAGAGTAATATTTGGTTCACTCCTTGAACCAGCAACTCTACTACTAGGGAAAATGATGTGAGCGTGTTTGCCTGTGTGTATTATAAATACATGCTTACCTCAGATTCATTTTAAGAGCAAAACATTATAAACAATCTAAATATCCATCAATAGCCAATCTTCACTGGTTAAAGATAGTATAGCCCACCACCTAATAGAATTTGACAGTCTTCAAAATTCATGGCATAGATATGAGAAAAATGACCATAACATAATAGAGTGAAAACAAATAAGTTATAAAACAGAAAGTGAGCTCATGAATTATAGGCGTGTATTTATATGCATAAAGAAATGTCTAGAAAAAAGCTTGCCACAATGTTAATATGAATACCTCTAAGATTTTAAAACCAGAAAATAGGTCAAAATTGAATCTGCAGGGCAGTAGTCTTATTCCTCCCTAATCTGACTAGAGTGTTCCTTTAAACATTTTGTTTTTGAGATACACGTTTTCTCCTCAAATTGGAAGACATATCAAAATATATATTGCTGAGATCGAATTATTGGTCTGACTTTCTTCTCAGTTCCAGTCCAGACACGGTGCTTGGAATCCCAAAGGTGAGACTGGGTAAATTCCCACTTCCAAAGAGCTGTGAGGAAAAGGAGCAAATGCTGTGAATGGTGACAAGGCCCGGGAGGCATTTCTGTGAGAAGAAAATGGCCCCTTTCCTCTGAGCCAGTGCAGCTCCATGCCAGGGCCCATGGTCTGGGTGAACAGAATACCAGCCACATGTCAGCTTGCACTTTCTCCCTTGCACACACATCTTTGGAGCAATGCAAAAACAGCACAACCATGCACAGCAGCCTTGGTCATGGCTTACTTAGATTTTTTAAGTGTAGGAAACCTTTAAAAACCCTAAAATACAGTTTAACTCCTTAAGGAAGGGAAAGAGGGAGCTTTTTTCGCATTAGGCTACCAAGTACTATGAGACTTGGTTGGCTTTCTTTTCCTGTATATACTAACCCTTCTTGTGTAGGAGACATCATGTTCACAGGATCCTCTAAAGCCAGTGACTCACGTCTGCTGCAGTTATAAATCTAGACTATTTTCATCTCCTCTTTCCGTGTTTATATGTTCAGTAAGCACATTATTCTTGCTGGTTTAATATTCAAAGAACAAACTCTGTTCTACACGCAGACCCCAAGACCTGTGTTTACCCAAGTTTGTTTATATTGTGGGTGGACTTGTTAACCTTCTTGTCAATCATTATATCCCAACTTTAACAAATAATAAAGCCAAAACCACCACCACCAACACTGCCAGAAACATGCCATTTGGAGGATTTTTCAAGGTGATGTGAAGAGTTTACGAGTATCACCCACTCTGAGGGATTCAGTCTATATTAGAACCACAACATTCACAAGTTTAAATTCCAAGGGGTAATTTAAATTGGTTCGTTAGTCCCTATATACCAACGCTACAGTAACGGGTAGAAATAAAGCACCAGGGAAGGGCGGGCTGGGGTGCACTCATTGGATTATGACAGGCTGTCAATCCACAATGTGAGCAGGCCTTAAAAACGAATTTAATCATATCAAAGAAAGTACAAAGGGTTGTGAGAGAAAACAAACAAAAGGAGCTCAAATTGTCGGCATGTCTCAGTTTCTGAGCACTCATCCCCATGGTGTCCAACAGCTAGTTGGCAAGCTAAGAAAACAATATACTGGCCTGGAGAGCATTGTTTATAGCAGACCACACTGGCAATTGACAAATCTATTCCAACCAAACAGGGACAAAGCCACATGAGGATAGACAACGTGAAAATAAACATTTTAATTATGTGCTATGTTCTGCACTGCTTGCTAAATCAGTATGTTTCTTTTACTTGCACTGAAGAGCCAGGCAAACACTAAGCCCATCCATGAAAGAAAGTGGAAGATATTAAAAGGGACAGCAGGCCCCAAACAGAGTCACTTGTGCTAAACCCCCACTTCAGCAAACCAAGACTGAATATCTAACCTAACTGCTGTCTTGGCCCCCCAGGAAGGTAACCTAAACCAGTTAACCAGGAATTACTTGGTCAGCACCCCTGGCCCTTACAATCCCCTCAGAGGGACAATCTGCCTGAAACAATGCAGTCTTTGCAAATGATTTCCTATTTCAGCCCTCAATATTTATTTGGGAGAGAGAGAGACAGAGAGAGTGTGAGCAGGGGGCGTGGTGGAGGGGCAAAGGGAGAGAATGTCTCCTTCAGTGTCTCAATTTCACAGAGAAGATTTTCAAGAAGGTCATCAAACTCTTCCAGCTTATGAAGATCTGCCAAGGACTCTAATTTTAACTTTAATTGGTCTCCCCGATGGTCCACTTCATGACTGTGTGCGTGTGCAGTATAATGTGACCGGTGCTGGAAAGATTCCCACCGAACCTCCAAAAGCTTTCCCCATCAGCTGCCTCCAAGTCTGAAATGAGATACAAATACTTAGATATGGGACTTTGGTATTTGAAAATCCTCACTGATGTGTTTGTACTGGGGCTGAGGGGAAGATTCCATTTTACGAAAGAGGAAACTAAGGCTCAGATTCGTTAAGCAAGTTGCTCTAATTCACACGGCTTTCAAAGGGCAGAGCAGGGACTTGAACCTAGGAAGCGCTGATTCCAGGAGTCTTTGGAACATCTCATTGAAGAAGTGAAGAAGGTTGGGAAAAGTGAGGCAGAAATGCATTCCAGATAAATCAAAACAAATTCATCGCCTTCACAGTTTTACCTCTGATCAACCCTGCTTTCTGGTGGACAAAATACTGTTATTATATCTCTGCCCAGCCCCTAAAAAGATAATGAATCAGGCTGTAGTTTGAAGTCATTCTTTCTGGATATCTGTTCATCTTAGTTATGCATCTCATGCTGTGTAGTTGGCAGAGAGGATCACGTAGTCTCGTTAGAATAGAGCTTGTTTTGATTCCACAAGTAAAAACCTGGGGAGTTGGTAATACGGCAGGAGGGAGGCTACAATAGGTCTGTCTCCGTAAACAGGACAATGCCCACCAAAGTCTCATCACAGCTGCTCACTCCCCTCCTTCGGAGACCAGCACTGTACAACAGGAGTCCTGGGAGGGTCTTGGATGGCTGCCACAAGGCAGTTTTATGAACCTTGTAGGCTATTTCCCAAACCGGAAAAGGTTTAAATATGAAAGGCACTTATTTCAAAGGTTGCTGCTGGTTCTCAAGGGAAACTCCTCTTTCCACTTCCTTTGCTGTATTACCCCCCTCTGGCACCTCAGAAGCACAACTGGGACCCTTCTTGTTGCCTCCTTCCTCATACTCTCTCTGTGCCTTCTATCTTTTGTGGCCAGTGCCTCTAGAAACCAGAGTTGATTCCCTAGCAGCAATGCCCTGGCCCTCACAAAATTAAAAGGCTGGCAAGGGGAATTCCATCCACTTGACTGGACTGAGAAGGATCTCAGCAAGACCTTCCAGATGAGCTAACCAACAACCATTCCTTGACACCTTTCTGGGCCCCACCCACTGGCAGCTTCTACTTCAGCTGAAAGGCATGGCAAGCTAATATGCTGGCATTCTTATGCTGAAAAAATTTCATAGCTGAAGTGATCTTAGTGATGGTCTAGCACACCAATTCTCTCCCTTAAATCATAAGAAGGCCGAAGTCCAGAGGGAAATTCCAAATCACAGTAAGGCCACGACTAGGGCTGGCCACTGCTCTCCACTCAGCTGCAATGCTCTTTCAAGCAAAGTTATTAGAGCCATCCCAAGTTTGTGGAAGGTGAGACCACATGGAATGCCAGGAGGGAGGTGGAGAGAGAGAGAAAACCTGATTTATCACAGCAAGGATTCTTCTCAGATTCATTCTTTTTTCTTATGAATTGGCAAGAAATTAAGTATTGGACTAGAATACCTCTACCCATTGATTTCAAAACCTCAACTTCTGGCTATCACCTTTTATTCTCTTGACTTTTCACAGTTTATGCTTTTTCATTTGGTTGTCAAGGCCAAAAGCAATGATGGCCAGCCCAAGTAGAGCAGCTCGAGACAGTCCAAGAAGCACAGAATAGTTTCGGCCAAGTGCCAAGCCATAGGTCTCTGTGCTGACCCCAACTAACGAGCCCCTCCTCCAGTCTCAGTGCTTGGAGCCACTGGAAGGAGAACACGCCCTGGGCAAAGTCACATGTCCATTATCAGCCTGGGAATTAATGCTCTGGTTTTGGTGGTCTCCTGAAAGCACATGCTAACCATGCCAAGAGCCTGGATCAACTGCTGTTAAGAGTTTCTTAGTACCTAATTCCAGGCCCTGGGAAACAACAGAATAGGAAAATAGGAATCTGTCAAGCCCAGTTCTGGTCTTTGGAACTGCACCCTTCAGCCACAGTACAAAAACACCACCAGGTGCCTGCAATCTGTAATCAGTGCTCTATTAAAATGCTCTCAGAAATGCCAGAATTATCCTGATTTCCACATGCAGCTGCACAAGGTCCTGTTGGGTAACTGAAGAGTCTTTACAGGTTCACTTGAGACTCCCTGGAAGCGAGAACATAGATCGCCTTGGTGAGGATCCAGCACCCAATCAATGGTGAAACCTCATGTGGGAGGAACAGGTAGGTAGGCAGGCATCCTGCTCTGTATATTGGGATGCCACAGGACAGCCTGCAAATCCAGGTCAGACTCAAGGTCCATATGTAAATGCAGGCTCTGCCCCATTCAATCAGCTCTTCTGTCATTCAATGTCAACCCTTTTTTAATCAGCATGTTCCAAAAAATAAGTAACTTCTGACCTAACTAGTTGTGCTGTGTTTGACAGGGAAGAAAAATCTATCAATTGAATACGATTCTAATACTAAGTCAGGTTAACACTAGTACAAGTTTATGGTGTCACACATTAACAAATTACAGAGATGTTCAAAACACATGTGATCAGGCTCACCATCCAGAATCTGGGGCCAAGGCACAATGGCCATTTCTCCCATGCTCCAATCTTACAGATGCTGGATGGTGAAAAGGCTAGATTTGTCATCAGATGATCTATGTCTAAGCTCTGCCTTTACTTTGTGAATAATTCTGAGTAAAATTCTGTGTCCCTGAGAATTGTTATCTTCATCATTTTTTAAATATTTATTTATTTATTTCAGAGAAAGAGCGAGCATGAGTGGGAGAAGGAGAGAATCTCAAGCAGACTCTATACTGAGAGTGGAGCCCGACACGGGGCTCGATCTCAGGACCCTAAGATCACCACCTGAGCAGACACCAAGAGTCGGATGCTTCAACGACTGAACCACCCAGGCGCCCCTCATTATCTTCATCTTTAAAATAGGATAGCATCACCCACTTCACAAGACTGTCATGTTGAAGGAGGAGCTTAGAAAATCAGCTCCCTGGGTCAGCCTGCTCCCACCTGGGGTGTCCTGGTCCTTGAAAGCCAGACAAGCATACATATGCACATTATAGTGCATTCTACAAAGCTTTCCTCAAATGGTACCTCCCCACCTTGTGAGGCAGGTAGGGAGGTACTGTCTCTCCTTGACAGGTAAAGAGAACAAGGCTCAGAGAAGGGACCTACCTTGATGACTCTGCTGGACTTGGCCAGGAAAGAGAGGAGTTTTCCTCCTGTAATCCTGTCCTGTATCCACTGTGCCCCTCTGGCCATGTGGAACTGCCTGCCAGCTTAAGGAGGAAAATAATGACAGAGCCAATTTACGTCTGCCCCAGTGTAGATGGGAGTGTTGTGACCCAAGGGAGATGAGGAAATGTGTAGCCATAAAAAGGCAAGAGCAAGAAAAGACACAAAGAGCAGAGCTGGGATAAGACACAGGACCCCTCACTCACTCACTGCAGCACTGTCCCAGACACCAAGGGGAACACGATCAACATAATCCTTCCCCTCATGGAGCTTACATTCTAGTGGGCAAGGACAATCAACAAGGAAACCGACCAAGGCAACAGTTGAAAAGAAATCAATTTAGACAGGTCCTGGGGTTTCGGTGAGTAAGCAAAGGGATAAAGAACAGTAGTCACTATCATGCACCACCAACCATCAGACAAGGAAATCAAATAATGTGGAGTCAAAGCTCTTCACACCCTCTAAGAGGATGTTTATCTGGCTCTGACGAGTATTTCTGTTGTGGCACAATTGTTCTCTGTATCATCAGAGGTGACAAAGAAACTCCACCCAGGCACAGTACCTGTCCTCCTTCATTCCACACACATTTACTAATTACTATGACCTGGGATCTGTGCAAGAGATGGAGATTACAGGCAAATTAAATATATTCAAGGTAAAAGGAGTTGAGTCAAGAAGACAGACAAGGGACCCAGGCAGCCAGCGGACTACATGAGGAATGTCATGCCGCAGAAGAGGCAGGTACTTCAATCCTTCAGAGGCCGGTGATCAGGAGATACTTAACCCTGTTAAGCCTACCCTCGAAATGTAATTAAAAAATTTAATTAGGTCTGCCTACACAGATTACACAGGGAGATCCACTGCCATGGAAAGCCATAGAAGCTGTTGGCTCTGAGTGAATGACCTAGAGCGTATGCCTCGGCTTCCACCTGTGATCTGCACAAGGGCTCTGGAAGCTGCAGCTGGGAGACACACACCGTGACCTGAGGTGAGCGTGGAGAACCCCTCAGGGACACATTTCTGCGCAGACCCTACACACTCGCCGAACAGCAAGAGGAAACTCTGGGTACAAGCATGGGAAAAAAGAAAGAAGTGGTCACAGGGAAGCTGCCACAGGAAAAAGGTGTCTGAGACCAATGTAAACTCCTCAACTGTCCACGGTTGGAGGGCGGGGAGGTGGGAGATGAAAGAAAAACTACTTTTAAAATATTCAACCCCTTACCTGTTAACGAAAGTAGGTGTGGATAGACCGGAGGTCATAAATGGGTAGTCTGCAAAAGTGAGTTTTCTTGGCCTACGCACATTTAACAAATATGTATTGATGTAAAGAAATTTCCAGTTTCTTGTGAAAATTGGGAGGATCTGGCAATGCTAAGCCTGCACCCCCCCAACTGTTACCATCTCTACAATCCATCCCCAAATTTATCAGTCCCCCCATTCCCAATTTTTTTGTCCAAACTAAGACTTAATAATGTCAACTGACCATCTAAAACGCCCTTATTTCTTCCTATATCTGGCCTGTTCACTAATTTATTCCTGTCTGGTTACTAACTATAAAGAATCGGGTATAGATACTAAATTTATTAGCATGCTTGGGAAAGTTGTAAAAATGTATAAGGAAGGAAAAGCAGTTTTTTTTTTTTTTTTTTTAAAGGTACTGTTCAAAGGGAGAGTGAAACAGAGATGGAGAAATTGCCACACGAATTTTGGGGAATTAAGCCAAGGGCATCAAAAATAAAAACAAGCCAAATACTTTTTTTTTTTTTAAAGATTTTATTTATTTATTTGAGAGAGAGAATGAGAGAGAGAGAGAGCATGAGAGGGGGAGGGTCAGAGGGAGAAGCAGACTCCCTGCCGAGCAGGGAGCCCGATGCGAGACTCGATCCTGGGACTCCAGGATCATGACCTGAGCCGAAGGCAGTCGCTTAACCAACTGAGCCACCCAGGCGCCCCCAAGCCAAATACTTTTATCACATAACATCTTGGAAGTTTTAATAAACACTTTGTATTCTCACACACACACCTCGACCCCTGCCAAGCCAAATGCTCTGAGAAAGTGCCAGCAAGCAGGCTGTGGAGGCACAACTACAAATAAGGTGAGATGTGGAGGGTGGGGACTCGACCAGGTTCATATACAGTCAGCTGGAATAGCCTTCTGGAGGCCACTCCAGTTAAACTTATCAAAAGTTCTGGAAATACACACAACAGTAATTCTACTCTTAAGAACTTATCCTAAGAAAATGGAACACAAGGGAAAGACGCATATTCATCTACTCTTTTGGTATTTTTTAAAAAGATTTTATTTATTTATTTGAGAGACAGAGAGAACACAAGCAGGGGAAGTGGCAGAAGGAGAGGGAGAAGCAGACTCCCCGCTGAGCAGGGAGCCCGATGTGGGGCTCTATCCCAGGACCCTGGGATCATGATCTGAACCAAAGGCAGATGCTCAATCAACTGAGCCACCCAGGCACCCCCTCTTTTGGTAGTCTTAAAACATCAGCCTAATAGTTTTCTTTCCTTGATGTCCTGTTTAATCCCTCTATATAACCTTCAAGAATCAGTGTTCCACAGAAACATGAAGGCTGAAACGTCACCTATTCATGTTTTCATCCTTCCAACTAGGCATTTCAATGACTATCTATTATGTTCCACGTCTGTGCTAGAACTCAAGATAATCCCTACATATGGAGCTATGGCAGGGTGGGCATGGTCAGGAGACGATGCTGGAAGCAGCTCTGGACCTCCATGTGGCTCTCAATGACCACTGCTCTCTTAAGGACACTAGTTCGTATGGAGTGCTTAAACATAAGATGTGCATTTTTTTTTAAAGAATTTTATACCTAATCTCTCATAGCCCATGTAGATTTCTTAGATTTCTGTGTTCATCTCAAAAATACCTGGAGGGCAATAATTCCATGATGCCAAAGAATCATTCCCAGGACAATCACCATCTGTTTTATTCCCTACATGAAATACCTAACTAGAAATCGTTACATAATTGGTCTGTTAATTCTGTATGTGGGTCCTGTGTGTGTTTTCCTATAACACAGAAATCTATCTCCCTTTGGTTCTGGATAGTTCTATCAATGTGATGGCTAATGGAATGGTTTCCCATTGGGTAAGCTCAACCCAATCTAGCAAAAGCTGGGACACCCTGAAGAGAAAGAGGGCAGGGTTGGGAATCAGGAACTTTTACTAGCTAAATTAAGACTAGGTAAATAATATATGTTAAAAAACAAAACAAAACAAAAAAACCCCCAAAACACTCCAATGCCTTAGTTTGAAGTTAGATGGTGTTGGTTGATGGCTGCAGCACTCCTTGTTATTTCCGAAATGACTATGCTGATTTCCTCTATTCTAATTCTACTTCTAGTTTATCTTATAGTTCTCAATGGTATGTAAATATAAAGACAGCTCACTGTACTTACTGAGACAGAAGAAGTGCAAATGATTAAATGCAAATGCTAAAGTCATGTCAATACAGTGCAGAAAACTAAATTTTGGGTTTTTTTTTTCTATGCAATTAACTTAGAAACCACATGGAAATTAGCCAAGAAAGAAAGCTCAGAAGTAAACAAGCTTGATTACAGAATCCAAGCCCCATAGATACCTACTCTATTACAAAATTAGAGTGCTCTAAATTCTTAACAAGGGTTGAAGGGAAAAAAATCCAAAAAGATTCTGGTTTGAGATGCATTCACTGAGCTGGTATTTCTGTTCTATGTCACATCATTAACTACTGAAGGATTCATTTAAAAAAACAAAAAACGTTTAAAAACCCCTCCATAACCAGATTTCAACAAGGAAAGGCACAGGAAGAAAACAGAAGCTATACCCAACAGACAACTTGAGAGTAGTTTAAGATCAAGGAACTCATTTCATGGTAAAGAGGAGAGGAGACAAGCCAAGGGTTTAGGAGTCAGGCCTCGTCCAATAAACCTTACTATTTCCAAGCATCTGGCCTAGAATGCCAGCAAAGAAGCCACCTATCACCAGATGCTACTAGACAGAGTGTAGGCGGAGCCAGTGACCAATGTATGATGTGGCTTTTTAAATCATTTTTTTTTAAGATTTTATTTATTTATTTGAGAGAGAGAATGAGAGACAGAGAGCATGAGAGGGAGGAGGGTCAGAGGGAGAAGCAGACTCCCTGCCGAGCAGGGAGCCCGATGCGGGACTCGATCCTGGGACTCCAGGATCATGACCTGAGCCGAAGGCAGTCGCTTAACCAACTGAGCCACTGAGGCGCCCCTGATGTGGCTTTTTTATGGTTAGATTAAGAGGTGAAAATTTCTTCTCCCCTTTTTAAAACATGACATTAAGAGTGCCCACCACCGTACATAGGCTATGTCAGTTGCGTGTAATAGGTAGTCCACGGGTTGTGGAATGGCTAGACTCATTGTGAGAGGACTCGAATTGAAATGGACATCACTGAGAATTGTGTATTTATATTGAATGATGCTTTTTAAGTGGCCTCTTGACTGCTTTTCAGTGTAGTGGCTATGACTTTGGGATGATTCCTGTTGGGGAAAGAATAAGTGAATGTGTGGTTTTATGTACAAGAAACTGACTGCAGTAGAAGAGAGAATCTTTGGTACTGTGTGTAGGAAATGAGTTATGGGCCAGGCATAGAAGGGATGTACTAGATAGGTCACAACTCAGGATTCCTAGCTTCTCACTTTATACTTCTGAGGGGAGTGAGCCAATCTCTGGCTTTTATGAACTACATGGGTACACATCCCCAGTCCAAGCTGGGTAGAACATGGGGGGGGGCCCTTGACCAGATCGTGAAAGGAAACTGAGCTAATGCCCCAAACAGCAGTGGGAGCTGAAGCTTTAAGTGTCAGTCATGATGTACAAAAAGGCTGAGAGAAGACAGATCACAGAGAAGCCAAAGTTACAGAGAAAACGGATCTGTAGATTGAGGAAAGGACAGTGCAGATCGATCGATCTATCTATCTATCTATCTATCTATCTATCTATCTATCTATCTATCAACCTATCTATAGAGAGAGGGAGGGAGGGAGGGAGGAAAGGAAGCATCCAGAGGTGCCTGGGCTCACCTGTTTCCAGTTCCTATGCAGGGTTATGAAAAACTCCTATTTTCCCTATGTGAAATGAGTTGTCGTAACTTGTTAACAAAAAAAACTGAAAGCAATGAACACTGGCAAATAATTAAAATCTGCAAGTATGTGTCTTGCTTTCTTTATTCAGATCTTAGGCCTAACACCTGCCCAAGTCTGTTCCCACAGGTCACTGAGAGAGCATAGTCAGTTCAATGTCAATGTGTAATTCCTTGTTTTTGAGGGGTGTGGATAGTAAAATGACAGCAAGTTCAGAGTTTTAAATAAAAAGAGAACTTTCCTTGCCTGTGCTAGACGCTCAGCTCACCGAGCTTTTATTGCCCCTGAAGGCAAGACAAATCCAGTCAAAAGACATATTAATGCAAGATGACTTCTGTACTTTATGTAAGGGGAAAATCAACCAGTTCAAGGTTATGATTCCCACAAAATCAAACCACACTAAATATGTCATCTTAAAAAAAAAAAAAAAAAAAAAAGAACGCCTAGAAGACAAACTTTGGTAACAGACAAGTAGATCTCTCAGAAGTGCCTTTTCTCCATGACTGCACAGCCTAAAGGGCCTTCCTCCTCGCACAGGACTTCTGGCTGGAGAACTAGCAGACCTCCCCCACCTCGCCGCATGTCCTCTACCTCCACTCCCAGCTCCCAAGTGGCGCCCAAGGCACCTGGTGGCCTCCTCCTAATATGGTTCCTCTTCTGCCCGCCTCTTCTCTCCAGGCTGTGTTAGGTTTCCCCTTTTGTACCACGTGTGCACAGCTTTATTGCTGTGCCTAGCACATCAGAGGGAATCGTAATGCACTCTGGCTTTCTTCCAGCGTCTCCCACCATCTTTCAGTGTCCTTCACAAACTTCTCCACTACTTTTGCTCTTTCCTAAAATGTGGTTATTTATTCCTCCGGGTTCTACCCGATGCGCTCCTCTCTCCAAATTCTACAGTCTCCCTTGGTAACCTCATTCATTCTTAACCTTCAAGTACCACCTATAGGCTGAAGACATACCATGTCTACATTTGACCAGATATCTGCAGTGAATTTCCACCTGGATGAGCCACAGGCACCTCGAACTCAACAAGCCCCAAACTGAGTGGATCATCTTCCCCTACACAGTTTCAGTCCTACGTTCCTATCTTGGTAAAGGGCACCACCATCCACCTACGTCAGAGATGCAAGCTTCTTCCTTAACTCCTCCCCCTCCTTATTCCCTCTGATCTATCCCCTCTTCCCTCCCAAATTCTAATTCTAGGTTCTAAATCTCTCCACATCTGCCCACTTCTCTTCCTCTCTGTCCTGGCCCTAAGGCAGGCTGCCATCACCTCTGTCTGGATAGCAATCTCTAAACTGATCAACTGGTACCCAGGACTGCCCCTCTCCAATCCACTTCCTACAGTGGAGCTAGCCAGAGCGCCTTTCCTGAAATGCCTAGGGCAGATGACCTATCAGCTGCCTCTCAGTCCAAGCCCACCCTTTTGTATTCTGCTCTGTGATGCTGGGGCTAGAAGTCTGCAAACCACATGTCCCAGACTCCCTTGCAACTGGCTTCTTGTTAAATCCTGCCAATGGGAGCCACCGGCAGGAGACTGGAAGGCAGAGGTGGGGAGAAGGAACTCTCTTCCTGTTTTCCAGCTCCTTCCGGACTCCGCAGCAGCAGATAGCTCTAGTTCCCCCCATGCTTTTAGCATTCTGGGTACTAGCCACCAAACCCCTCTTGATGACTGGAGCACCAGCCATAAGGCAATCCCTCCCCAGAGGCCCAAGCACCTCCTTAGCAGTTCTATGGTGGTCTCTACTCTGAGCTTCTGGGTTTAGTTAACCATACTCATTGTCTTTTGTTCTCCCCAGCCCTAGAGACAGCAACTGCTTCCTGAAGTCACTAATCTCTAGGTTACCTCTGCTTCCACTACTCACTCAGCCCTCTAAAACCCTGGGTGTCCAATTTGAAATATGAGCATTGTGTCTATTTTCTGCCTGGACCCTGACTGAGACAGAACTTGCTTCCCAGGAGATAAACCCTAAAAATGGTATTCTGGGATTGGGTTGCTTACCCCTCGGACCCTGGATGACGATGACCTCATGTCTCCCTCTGGTACATTCTGTACATAGTAACGACTATGATTTTTATAGAACATCTGACATCAACTCAATGGCTCATCACTGCCATCAGGAGAGTGGGTTTGATGAGGGTCTCAGGGTTCTAGAGCCACTATTTCTCTCTCCAGGTTCCCTTCTGACCACTACCTCCTCCCTCCCTCATGCTCCAAGCCCCACCCCTTCTGAGCGCCTTTCCATTTGAGGACCACTGTACCTCTTCCACTCCCTTCAGGAGGCTTGTGCTTCAGTTTTGTATATCGTGTCCCTAATCTTCTCTGTTCCCCTAACTTCCCCAGAAGTTAGTTAACTAACTTCTGCTTAGCTTAGAAAGCATTTTCCCTGAAAAGTCTCCCCAGATCTGCATGCACCCGGTATAGCAGTAATGATGCTGCCTAGTAACTCTTGAGTACTTACTCTGTTTTCCCCGTAAAACCAAGATTTCTGGGAAGACGAGCACTATGTTTAATTTGTTCACAGTTTTAATCTCACATAGTAGGTGTTCAATAGTAGTCTATTGAATGAATGCATGAATCCACAAATGAGAAAGTACAGATTAATTCCCACTATGGAGATCTGGAAACACTTCTTTAAGAAGACAGAATTTTGTACTGGGCCATTAGACCCAATTTCTGGCACTGTAGAAATTTTAGAGAAAATATTTTCCTGAACTTCCATGGTCTCCCTAACAAAATAGATAAAAAGATTTATTTTTCTTTTAGGGACATCCAAATTCTCAAGTAGCTCTAGGAAAATAAGCTTCTTGGGAATAAAACTTCTATCTTTGGGATTTATCCATAAGCCAACCACCTAGATAAAGCTTACTTAGAAATATAGCAACTAAACTCCTTTGGATGTTTATCAGCTCATATTCTCCCCTTTTAGAAGGCCTAGCCTGCTTCCAACATCTGTTCTAAAATAAAATGTATACTGAGATCCCAATAAACTTACTATACTGCTTTCCTTTCAAAAATCTCACACACACCAGATTTTAGAAACTGCTTTAAACCAAATATGGTTATAAATCTGAACATTACTTTCAGAACACAGTAAGTAGAAAGGAAAGTGCATTGATGAGGTGAAAATCTTTGTATTGATTTCTATATAGGTTTACTATATAAATTAGAGATGTGTTTCCATATTCAGAACCCATTCTCCCACTCCAAATAGAGAAATAGCTAAGTTTTCCTACAGCCTTGTAACTTCATGGGTCACAGTAACATATCTATATGAATTTTAATTCTCAAAACATATCTTCAATACTTGAAATGTATTTATGATGAAATATGTCAAACATTGGCCAAAAGCTTCTAGGTTAATGTTTTTTAATGCTTCTCGGCCAGTGAGCAGACTTGCTTCTGCTGAGTAAACATAGCAACATTTTGCAGTTCAAAGGTTTTAGTCCTTAGAAGTTTGGTTAATCATTTACTTTTTTTTCCTTGATCTCTTGGTAACAACAATATACTTAGCACAAGTCAATGATGGCACAGATTTCTCCTTATTTATTTTCAGGTGATATTAGGACTACCCTGGCAGACGGTTAAAATAGCATATCAACACAAAAGCAGAAATCATTCACTGAAGTGGTTTAGCTTTTCAGGGTAGAAAAGTAATGATAAAAAAATGGGAATAATATTCTATCTCTTGACTTTGACAATGGATCAAATGCCTGGCCCTGCCCCTTTCTCTCCCCACCTTCCTGACTCACACCAAATTCCTTGGTACACATGCAACTGTCACCCTAAATGGGCTTGCTCTACCTGAATCTCTCAGCAGCGTTTCCCTGGCCACATCCCAAGAAATCCATTTAAAACAAGAGTCCCGGGGCACCTGGGTGGCTCAGTCGTTAAGCGTCTGCCTTCGGCTCCGGTCATGATCCCAGGGTCCTGGGATAGAGCCCCGCATCGGGCTCCCTGCTCCGCGGGAAGCCTGCTTCTCCCTCTCCAACTCCCCCTGCTTGTATTCCCTCTCTAGCTGTCTCAATTAAATAAATAAATAAAATCTTCAAAAAAAAATTTAGAAAGGGTGTATCCCCATTCATTCAGGTATCTTTGTGTGCCCTGGGGCTGTCTGCTTCCTTTCCCTCCCTGTCCCCTTTCTTCCCTTTTTTGAAAAGAAAGAAGCAAGGAAGCCCCATGTGATGCCAAGAATGAGACAGTTAAGATTTAACTGAAACTCACAAGAGAAGGGATTTGGGGACTCTTGTTTTATTTATTTATTTTTTTTTTTTTAAAGATTTTATTTATTCAACAGAGAGAGAGAGACAGCGAGAGAGGGAACACAAGCAGGGGGAGTGGGAGAGGGAGAAGCAGGCTTCCCGCGGAGCAGGGAGCCCGATGCGGGGCTCAATCCCAGGACCCTGGGATCATGACCTGAGCCGAAGGCAGCTGCTTAACCAACTGAGCCACCCAGGTGCGGGGATACACCCTTTCTGAGAACAGACAGCTAAAGACATCAAAGTACAAAGTAAAAAGGCCTAGGCCATGATTAAGTGGTAGTGCTCTGAAGCCAGCTTGCCTGTGCTTGAGTCACAGTTCCAAGGACTGTTTCTCTTTGACCTTATCACATGATTTGCCTCTTTGTGCCTGTCTTGGTCTCCTCATCTGTAAAATAATATAATTATATATGTAATAATATATATGTATACTTTTTATATTATATATGTGTAAAATATAAAAATTTATATTTTATATAAATATAAAAATAAGATATTGACATTAACACCTGCCTCATAATTAATGCCACCTGCCTCATGATTAACACCTCCTGCCTCATAATTAACGCCTGTCATGAGGATGAAATGAGATAATTTACGCAAAATGTTTACAACAGCACCCACAGTGGGCATTCAACAAGTGTTATCTATAATAATTTCCACTGTGTCCCAAAAAGGCCAGCCTGTTCACACAAATTAAAGAAAATTAAAAAAAAAAAAAATCAATAAGGAATCAGAGCTATGAGAGAAGAAAAATGGCAAGAAGATGGGCATGAAGGAGAGAAGCATTTTAGGTCTGATGAGAAAGGACACGGAACACGGATGTGCAGCTGAACCAGGGGTAAGAAGAAATTAGGCCAAGATGGAAACAAATCTAAGGGGGAAGGAAGCAGGGACTTCAAAAGAGCTTAGTGACACAGTCGTAGTCTTCAGACCTGAAAGGGCTCTCACGTTCTGCTTGGCCGGGGTTTTCCGCCAGAGCTCCCTGGTCCCCCCACGGAAGTCTCGCTGAGGATACACAGGGAGAAGCCTCATCATTACTTCCCACCTGCCAACTACAATAGCTCACAGCTCCACTTTTATCTGCTCTATTTGCTCCTAACGTAAAATATAATTTCTTCAACTAAAAGGTTCTATTTCTAAAGAAAAAGAGGAAAAAATAAAAGCACAGGAGGTCACGGATCTAGTCCAACACTCTCAATGAAGAGATTAGGAAACTGAGGCCCAGGGAGCAGAAATGACTTTATCTAAACTCGCACAGCATCCCCGGGGCAGAAGCAGGAAGGAGCAACTTCCCGACTCACAGGCCAGAATCCTAACCCCTCTTGTCCGCCTGCATGGTTCTCACCCCCTCCCCCATAACAACACTCGCCTCTCCAGGTGCTCACCAACGGCAGCCAGTACACCTCCCAGTACATCCCAAATGCACACCTGACACAGTCCTCCACACCTTTACTCTCCCTTGTTCCCTCTGCCATCTACTCACCTCTCAAATTCCAGATCAAATAGCAAATCTTTCACGATTCAGCTCAAGCCCCCTCTCTATGGACACTTTCTTCCTCCCTTCTATGCCCAATTCTTCCTTCCGCATCCAATCAAATTAACCCTTAATCCTACTGAATATTTTGCAGCTTCTATCAGAGTACCCACAAGATATTATGGGATATATTTGTTTTCCTGTGTTCACTGACTAGACCAGAAACTCCTTGAGATCAGTATCAAATCTCATTATGAGGCATCTTTGTATCCCCAATCCAGAGTGGAATGTACCATGCCCAAGCACTACACATATATTTTTAAATAGTTATAATTCTTTTAATTGCAAAAGCAACAAAAAAATGCATAGAGTTGAAAATAAAAGGCTCCTATAAACCCACCCTTGGGAGATAACTATTAATAGTATGTTGTACATTCTAGACTTCTTCCTATGAATATATAATTCACACAAAGAAAAAAATAAATTTCAATTATGTTGAGATGTTGTAAGTACTGCAGCTTTTTTTTGCCTGAAAAAATGTTTAATGTAATATGTTATTTCTTTACACAAATGTGTCATATTTGACCACTGTCCTATTAATGGATATTCACACTCTTTCCAACCTTTCAATGGTAAAAAAAAATAAAATAAAATAAAATACAACAATCATTGTGCATCAGTGCAAATACTTATGAAGGAATTGCTAGAAATCGATACATATTTAGAATGTTGATAGGTATATGCAATACCCTTCAATAGTATTGTACTAATGGTAATTAATCCTCCACCCTGAGTGTATGAGATTACCTTTTCCTGTCCAATAGTGGGTGTTATCAGTTTTAGTAGTCTTTGCCAATCTGATAAGTGAAAAATGGCATGTTATTAAAATGTGCATTTTTAAGGTTATTAATGAGGCTGATCATCTTGTATAAGGTTGTCAAGGAAGTGGGGAGGCTCTTTTAAGCAAAAATGAATTTCTTCCAATAATGTCAGAATAATATGTTCTTATGCATGAGTTGGAGATGAGAAGTGAGCTCTGAAGTGGTTTTTTTAGTGATTGATCTAAAGATTGCAGGAATATTGGGAATAAAGGGAAATTGCTTCTTGATAGCTGTAAAAAAAAAAAACCTCTCAGCTCCTGTTAACCTAAGAAAAACAAAAGCTCTTTCAATCAAGTGGGATGTTAGTGAAGAATAACTACTAGTTGGGTAGAGACCGTGACCTCTTGATAGAACTCTATGAATAGACAAAGCTTGGCTACTCTGGGCCGTCTGGACTCACAAAACTGTGCCAAACAATTCGACTTTAATAAACATCTACCACAGGCACGGCAGATAGTGAGGATGTAAATATTGCTAAGATCCAGGCTGCGACCTCCAAGAGTTGCCTTTTTGTGGTTTGTTTCTGTTTTTTAGTAGAAAACCATTTTGGAGTAGTACTGTGTTACCATACCTAAAAATTCAAAGAATGATCCTTAAAATGATGGTCTTCAATATTCAAGAGATAAGAAGCACATCTTTGGCCACTTCCAAGAATTGGCAAAAATATTACTGCCTATGGGTGAAACCAAAAAAAGGCTTTCAACCTGTTCTACATGTTCCTTGTTCTTACACTGTGAACATGCACCCCTTTAAGTTACATATTATATGAAAGGCAACTTGGTTATCTTCATAGTTAATAACTCCTAAAATCATACAACCAGAATGTCTTTTATGTATGAATCCTTACTCATCTCATACAGGTGGTAAATTATTTTAAGACAGGGACCTTAAGTCTCCTTGCATTCTACCCAGGCCATTCATCAACGAAGTCCTTGGTGGGAAGAATCTAATCCTCAAAGGCAGGTGTAGAGAGACAGACATTCAAATAGTCTGTTGTTACAAGAGAGAAAAAGAGCCTCTGCCTCTGGATTCACATCCTTCCCTGATAGTTACCAAATCATAGACCATAAACTGCCAGGGCCTAACCCATCCAGATGTTTAAAAAAAAATTATAAGTATATTCTACAAAACTTTAAAGAAATTATATCAGGCTTATATGGTGATGTCCCCTGAGACTAATAAGCAGGAAAACATTTGTAACTTGTACCTAAAACAGGCTAACATATTAGCATGTTTGTCCTAACACCTAAGTCACTGTTCTCTACACAGACCCAGTCATAGAACAGTATTCCCTCTGCTAGGAGTTGGGCTGTGTTTACGATTGTTGTAGCTGTACCAGCTGTGCCAGAGGCTTCAGATTCCTCCAGTGTACTGTTTTTGTCTCCCCTCTCAGCTTCGGGCTCTGCTAGGTACTGCTCCTAAGAGACTGTCTGTGTCTTACAAGTCTTTTAGCTATAATCTGCTCTTATTAACTGGAGTCCTGTTGGGTAGTGGTAGGGCATGGAGAAAGAAGGCATTCTGTCTAATCTAAAAATGTCACCTCTGGGGCACCTGGGTGGTACAGTTGGTTGAGTGTCTGACTCTTCGTTTTGGTTTGCTTCCTGATCTCATGATCCTGAGATACAGCCCTATGTTGGGGCTCCGAGCTCAGTGTGGAGTCTGCTTGAGATTCTCTCCCCCTTTCTGTGCCCCTCCCACTTGTGTTCTCTCTAATAAATAAATAAACCTTGAAAAAAAATTTTTTAACATGTCACCTCCTTTGAGCACTCTACCCATGAGTCCTATCTAATCCCTTTAGATTCCTGTAACATTTTATTCTTACCCACTAAATACCATATCTTGTTCATCCCATTAGTTTCTTTCTTAGCCCACTTGTGAGCTCCTTCAAGGCAGCATTCATGTTTTAGTCTTTTTTATACCCCAGATAATAGCACAGACACTCAATAAATACTGTTGGTTATAATGAAAAAGTTCTTTTCTTTCAATAAACTAAGGATTCCATGCCATTCTCTTCTTGCCTGCATGGTTTCTGATGAGCAAGCCACTGTAGTTATTTCACTTGTTCCTTTATAGGTAAGGTGTTCTTTTTCTCTTCTGACTTCCCTCATGATTTTCTTCTTCTTTGGTTTTCTGCAGTATGAATAAGTTATGCCTAACTGTGTCTGGGGGGTGGAGAGGAGTACTGTGGTAAAATGGGAAATACATATTTCATCTTTGTCCTGGTTCCTAGCACAGAACTCCAAAAACCCTTGGAATTTCCTGAGTGATAGGAGTATCTTGTAATTCGTAACAAACCCCTTTCAACAATACCTGAACTTATGGTGACTCTTGTGGACCCCTAGAGAGGTTCAGGATTTGGGTTGGTTGCCAGAAAGACCAAGGCATGATCAGAAGGTTGGAACTTTCAGCACTCTACCCCCTTACCTCCAGGGATGAGAAAGGTTAGAGACTGAGTTGAATCATCAATGGCCAATGATTTAGCCAATCATGCCTATGTAATGAAACCTCCATAAAAACTCTTAAACCATGGATTCAGAAAACTTCCAGTTTGGTGAGCAGGTGGAGATGCTAGGAGGGTGGCACTCATGGAAAGGGCATGCAAGCTTTGTGCTAGGTGCCCTGACCCATCCACACACTCTGCCCTGTGCATCTCTTTCATTTTGCGGATCCTGAGTTGTATCCTTTATAATAAACTGGTAATTATAAGTACTTTCTTTCCTGAGTTCTGTGAATTGTTCCAGAAAATTATACAACTTAGGGGGGAGGGGTCATGGGACCCTCCAAATACGTAGTTGGCTGGCAGAAATGTGGGTGGCCTGAGTACCCTGTTTGTGGCTGCCATCTGAAGTGGGGACAGTTTTGTGGGACTGAGCCCTTAACCTGTGGGGTCTAAGCTAACACCAGGAACTGGTGTCAGAATTGAATTGAATTACTGGATACCCAGTTGGTATCAGGGAGCTAGAGAATTGGTGCAGGGTTGGGGGCGGGGGGAGTCACATATTTGGTGCCAGGGGAAAAAACCCTCAGGTATTTATCTCTAAGCCTCCTGGACCTGTGGTTCGGTGTCTGTCACTAGTTTTGCAAAATTTTCAACCATTATTACTTCAAATATTTCTTTTCTTTTCTCTCTTCTTCTGACATTCCAACTGCACATATGCTACAACTTTGTATATTGTCCCACAGACTTTGGAGTTCTATATTTTCTCCTTGCATTTCAGTTTGGAAAGTTTCTATTGATCGATCTTCAACTTCACTGATTCCTTCTTTGGCAGTGTCGAGTCTATTTATGAGTCCATCAAAGGCATCCTTCATTTCTCTTGCTATGTTTTTGATTTCTAGCATTTTATTTTGATTCTTAGAGTTCCAATCTGTCTGTTAACATTGCCCATCTGTTCTTGCAGGTCTTACACTTTTCCCACTAGAGCCCTTAACATAGTTCTTTTAAATTCCTTTTCTGATAATTTTAACATCTCTGTTATATCAGAGTCTGGTTTTGCTTGTTACTTTGTTTCTATAGACTGTGCTTTTTCTTGCCTTTTGGCATACCTGGTAATTTTTTGTTCAATGCAGGACATGCTATATCACTTGATAGGAAGTGAGGGAAGTAGGCCTTTAGAACAATGATTTATGTTCTTTTTCCACCATAGTGACTATAACATAGGCAGAAGGTAGTATTATCTTTCACAGTAAAGCATCTCCTTGAACTTTTTCATCACTAGTCCCTATTTGAAGATGCACCTTCTGCTAGGTCTTGGGTCTAAAACGTACATGTAGAGTCACTTAGCTATTTTCCCAGGCTACCCCTTGCAACAGTATCATTAAAGCCACTATGAAGGGTGGGCTCACACCACCAGTCAAGGTTACAGAGAGCAGTGAACGATTCACATTACAAACCAGTTGCTTTTCTTGTAACCCAAAATATGGATACTTGGTGAGGATATTCTCTAAAACTATATCCTGTAAGCAGATGAAACTGGGCCCATACTTTTAGGCCACTATAATATAATTTAGTCCAGTGAATTGAGATGCAGAAAATTTTAACTCCTTCACTGTTAATCAACACAGACTATTTTGGGAGAAGATAATCAGCTCCATATTTCCAACATAAATATTTAAAATTTATGACAAGGAAATCTCTACAGTTGAGTTCTTCCAGTTTTCTAAGTCCTGTTAAAGAAACAACAGTTCCGCTGTCTTCCCAAAGGGAGTCAAAGTTAAGTAACAAGTAAATCAGCACTGAAATGTTCATATCATAGATTCTTAAGAGCAAAGGCCAATCAAAAATGTGAAGATGATCTTCTATTTCATTGACTTTTGGCAAAAGATTCATAAACTGAAAAAACAAGTGAGAAGAGGAAGATCAGAGAAAAGTTCTGGCCAGTTTCTTTCAAAGTCACCTCTCAAGATGGCGGGGAAGGAAAGACCAGTTGTTAGCTCTAAAAATGAAGGAAAACACTGATATAATCCCACTGTAGCTCAAAGGAATAGATATGCCCGTAATCACAAAAAAGAGTGGAACCACTCTTCCTGTAAAATATCTTCTTTCCTAGCCTTCAGTGTCCTAAATCCTGTTAAGTCATCTGTCTGTTCTGTTACCACTATTAACATTAACATAATATTATGATGGAATATAACAAATCCCCAAGGGAAAGATTTCAGCTCTAATTTTATTAGGAGAAATAAGCCTTAATTACGGATGTCTACGAGTCTCTTTTCAAAGAATTTTCCAGAACCTTCAGTAAGTCAAATAAGACCTAAGATACAAATCTAGCTACCAGGCAGAAAAAAGAGTAATCTGTTGTTCTTTTATTAAGTTGAGCAATACAGTACATATCACAGGAGATGACTCCGTTGCCAAGAAATCATAGGAATGTGGCTCAGTATCATCCACCAGACATGAGCCCTTTAAGTACTTTTTGGACCAGGTCAAGACACACCCTACTACACTCACGCAGCAACCATTTACCACGCCAACACTTTCCCTCTTCAACCTCATGCTGGGTGACTTTTGTTACTGGCCAAGGCCAGGTCAGGGTCACAAAGTTAAACAAGATGAAACATCACAAGAATTAAGAGCAACACAATGGCAGCAGGAAGTGATGCTAGCCATGGAAAGTGCTATTCACCAAGCATGAAACTAGCTCAAGAAGCTCTTCCAATGTAAGAAATTTAAGTAATCAATTCATCAAACACTTATTGAGACACACATAATATATAAAGCACTGTGCTATGCTCTTGGGTAAGGGACTTGGGGAAAGAATACAAAGACAACTCAAGTGTGGTGCCTACCTCTAAGGAGCATACCATCTCAGACGACAGTAACAGGGACAAGCCAGCAGTAACAAGGACAAATGGGAATAATAGAGCAAATTGAAGAGGGAGATTGGTAATGAGCTAAAGAAGAAGAACACTGCTGATCTTCAAATTCCAACTTGAAATGCAGTGATAGGCCAAATAAAGTGGGCCATGTAATCTGCTGAAACTAAAATACAGTGAACAAGATTTTCTCAGGTTACACACACTAATTCCCTCATCTCACTATCTACCATTCGCAATACTCGGTAAATTAACTACTTTGACAACTCTTCCACTGTGGGCCCAGCTCAATGGAATTCAAGGGAAAAAGGCATCCAGTCAACTTGCTCTGGACAATCAGCAACACCTGCTAAATGTTCCGTATTAGAATTATAGATACGAGGAGAGGGAAGGCAATACTAGGGAGGACTGCATACTGGACTTTTGTGGCTGACTACCTAAAATAAATTTCAGGGGTAAATCTTACTGGATTAAGAATCATAGAGTAACAGCACCTAAAGCCTATGTACTTCTCAGCTCTTGAAAAAATCGCTTATTGTTTAAGCAATTTGACTTGGGGTTTTTGTTACCTCCAGCTGACAGTCCCCTTTGAAACAGTTTGGTCAACTAGACTTGTTAGCTATTTGAAGTTACAGTTCATGTTTCTTTCCTTCCAGGTATTCCTGGTAGCACCTAGTACAAGGCAGGCACTAAAATATCTGAGGAGAAGAAGAAAGAAAAATCAGGGATCAGCTAGCACCCCCTGAACTCTGCCCTCAGCTGTTGGGGGTACAGAAAGGAGCACAGATACCTGTAAGCAATGAACTATGGGTGCAGTAATAAACTCACAGCAGGAACCTACAAGCACAATAACCATCATCATCCAAGAGTGTGGATTTTGCCATTCAGGTGGAAACAACTGGGTCCAATATCCCCAGTGAAACAGGACTAAGGCACTGAAGCTATAGTCTTCGCTTCTCTCATTTACCACACGTAGTGCTGGTATTAGTTAGGGAAGACAACTCACTGCTCAAATAGACCAAAAATGCATCATTGGCTCAAACACCTCAGAACTTGGGGAAAGGATGAGGTATTCATCTTTCTCACTGAAACACGGATTGAGGCTGATGGGCTCAGCCATCTTCATTATGGTCATACTGTGGGCCAGAACTCAGTCATATGACTATACCTAAGTGCAAGGGAGGCTGGAAGATGTATTCTTTGTATTTTTTTTTTTTTTAAGATTTTATTTATTTATTTGACAGAGACACAGCAAGAGAGGGAACACAAGCAGAGGGGAGTGGGAGAGGGAGAAGCAGGCCTCCCGCCAAGCAGGGAGCCCGATGTTGGACTTGATCCCAAGACCCCAGGATCATGACCAGAGCCGAAGGCAGACACCCAATGACTGAGCCACCCAGGTGCCCCTGGAAGATGTATTCTTGCTGTGGGCTCAGGAAGAAGAAATCATGGATTCTGGTGGGTAGCCAACACCCTCTGCCACTGTATTTTGTGGCTTTTCCTTCCTCCTCTAAGCTTTCCCTTGATATATGAAGGGAATATATATAAAATATATATATTATATATAATATATATACGTAGTATTAAATGTTTCTATATAGCATTTTATTTTATATATATATATATATATATAATATTTTTTTTACATAGTAAACTTTTGATCCCATCTATATAATAAATGCCCGGGACCTTCACACAAAGATGACTGACCCTTCATTTCTGAAGGAAAGGGAATAACCTCGTATTAAGGCCCAGATGATGCAGTTCCTGAAGAAGCTTTGCTTAGCTTCCTCCAAGACAGTCACTTCCAGACAAAGGAGATAAGTTCTCCTGTGTCCACACTTCCATTAGGGCCCTTTTAAGGTTCACCCAAGTAGTGCGCTCATACTGGGTTCATGTCCAAGCTCACAAATGCTAGTACAGCATTATGAATTCCCACATAAAGGTTGGAAAATGCTAAGTATTTCCTTTGGACCCTTACTGATTCCATTTCCGGCTAAGAAGCATCATGTCATACTCTGCACTTTCATTACCAGTACCTGAAACTGGCTTCCTTCGGAGATCAATCCTTCCCAAAGAAAGCATATTTCACTTTGACGGCATTTTACACATTAAGCAATGCATAGAAACTACACTCTGCTGGAATGTGGACACTGTGCCCTTGGCTAACACCCTCCCAGGTTAGTACAGCACACCTTCCTCCCAGAAGACCTGACTAAAAACCACACCTCGGCAAAGTGACAAACCAGCATGTTATGGACCTTCCATAGTTCACTTCAAATGTTAAATCAATGACATGCAAATGACCTACCACACACACGAACACCAGATTATATGCTCTTCTGGAAAGGTGTATGTGATTTACCTTGCTGTCCTCCACAATGCCTTGTATATACAATCATTCCGTAAACATTTGCTGAATGAATATAGTCATTTTATGTTTTCATTGGTTATTAGTAAGTCCTCTGCATGTGTCCCCCTAAGGACACCCAGCTGTCTGACTCATTCCATACACACCCTTGCTAACAGGTGTGGGTGAATGCAATCTGGCTGCGACAGCGACAATGCTCGCGGTGATTATGACAGCACAATCAGCCACAGTGTGGAAAGAACTGTGCTATTTCATGCCTGTGGGTCCCATCAGTCACCGTAAGTAGCACAAGACCCTTGGTCCTCATATGGGTCCCTCATCCTTGGCACTCCTCCTACCTCCCATCCCTGTTTTGATTTCCTTCACAGCTCATATCCCCATCTGTCATGTTTAGCTTATTTGTGTGCCCGTCTCCTCCACTGGAAGCTCTGTGAGGGCACGTCGTCTAGCACCCCAAACACCGCCTGCTACATTAGAAGTGCTCAGTAGACATCTGTGGAGAGAATGGATGAAATAAAGAACATACTTGGATTCTTTTCTCTAAATAGGAAGATTTTAGCTGCAAAATAAATTATCCCTGCAACGCTTCAGAATACTTTCTTTTTAAATAGAACATCTCAAAAAGAGGTCTCACTGACAAGCCACTTTTTATGTCATAGAGCAGGGTTTCCAGAAGCTCAAGTAGTGGTCATGCCATCTTAAGTCCCCAAATAAAGGAATCTTCAGGACTGGACTCACTTTTGGCAGCCATTCACCAGACAAGTACCACTTCAGAGTCTTGGCCACGGAGCCAGCACTGGCATCCAAGGTGTGAAGCCACACAGGGGGATGGGAAATTCCATCTGTTTCAGAAACAAATGTGCCTGAGCACCACATGAAAAAAATGATCAGACCCTGGACCCAGCTCTACCCATGGGAAATAGCCACAATTCATTTAAAAAGAAAAAAAAATGGTTCAAGTTAAAATTCTCAACTTTCTGATAAATTAGGTTGTTAAGAAATCACTGATTGTCATATGGGAGTTCCTCCAAAAATTAAAAATAGAACTACTGTATGATCCAGCAATTCCACTTCTGGGTATTTATCTGAAGAAAATGGAAACACTAACCCATAGAGATATCTGCAGCCCCCCTCCCCATGTTTACAATAGCCAAAATTATTTACAATAGCCCAAAATATGGAAACAACCGAAGTGTCCATCAATGGATCAATGAATAAATGTGGTACATATATACAATGGTATACTATTAAGCCATAAAAAGAAAGAAATCTTGCCATTTGTGACAATGTGAATGAACCTTGAGGGCATTATGCTAAGTGAAAGACAAATACCATATGATCTCACTTACATGTGGAATCTAAAAAAACAAACAAACAAAAAACCAAGCTCATAGATACAGAGCAGACTAGTGCTTGCTTGGGGTGGGGGGAGGAATAAAATGATTGAAGGGGGTCATAGGGCACAACTTCCGGTTATAAAATAAATAAGTCACGAAGCTGTAATGTACAGCATGTACAGTACTATATGACATATTTGTTATATGTCAATTATTCCTCCATAATAATGAAATAATGTAACATATACTTTTGAAATAGAATATCTCAAAAAGAGATCTCAGAAGCCACTTTTATACTATATAATAATCATATAGTATATGACTATATATGTTAATACATACGTAATTAATAAAGAAGTCTTTAAAATTCTATTGAAAGGTGTTAATACAAGTAAATGGAAAGCCAAAAGAAATCACTGAAATGTTATTAATTTGCTAAGCTACTGCTTGATGGAACTTTAAAATCCATGTTTTATTTAATTTTTGGCATATGGAGAATAGTCTCTAAATGGCAATACTGATCCTACTCATTCATTCTTCTGTTGACTCTCAAACAGTAATTAAATAATACTCCCAAAGTAATGGTAAAAGATTATCCCAGCCTTGAGAATGTGTAAAAAAAGATACTTAACACATCAAAAGTTTGTATACATACAGAAAATTTTACACATCAGAAGTTTTTAGAATAGTAGACATTAGGATTCAGCAACTCATGGAAGAATGGCAAAGTTTTTAAATCCCCAAAAGAAGAGCTGCTCTAACACTTTCCACCATACTTTTGGACCTTTCCCTGAAGACTTTCTGCAAATGTACTCTGGCCAAGAGGTTTGCTTCAAGGTTTTTTGGTTTATTTTTAGTAAGTACTACCCCAGTCAGTGCACGAGCCAGCCAGTATGTATTATGCATTAAAGCCAGTGTGGGGCATGGAAAATTCTGAGACTAAGAACTTCCATGGCAAGTTACCGGATTCACCAGCAACATACTAAGGATGGACTGAATGATAGCTAAGATCATTTCCAGTTAACTTGTTTTGACTTCAGAGTCACGTCACACAACTATAACATTTTACAACACATCAAATTAAGGCAGGCAGCAATGAAAAAATAAAATTTCAAAGTTGTTTAATAAGTGGAGAATTCTTGATCCCTGGGTTTTAATATTTGAAGTTCTAAAACTGAAACATACATCTTCAGATCTTATTTGATTTCCTAGAGATGTTTTTCTCTTAATCTCAACTGCAGACCACCTGGGTTCTTTGCTTTTCCATTTTCCTACTTGTCTCTCAAGGTAAAAGAGAGAAGAATCATACAAATCACACAAAACTATATAATAAATGATCAAAACACATTTCTTTCCCAGATCTAAGCCCCCAAATGTCAGGTTCCACAGTATCACGTAGCATAATCAAATGCAGAGAAAAGCTCTCCTCCCTTGGTGAAGCAGAAACCCGACAAGTCCACTCCCACCAACTGAGGAACAGGGCATGGCCACAGTGTCACTTACTCTTTGAGAACTCACTCTGACTTGGCTCTGACCCTCAGCTAAGCAGTGCCCATTTTCCAGTCCCACTGGTTTGTTACTGGGCTCCAAAGCACCCATATGTAGCCTCTTTAGGCAAAATGACACCACACACACACACCCTTGCATTTAGAACCAAAGAAAAATGCCAGAAACTTGTACATGACACAGTCCTAAATTCAGCAACAGTGAGTGCTACTGTTTGAGCCACAAATCATGCAATGCCATTCTTTATCTCTTCTAGAAAGAGTGTCACTCTACAAAGAGAAATGCTATTCCGACAGGCTATTCCTAATCTCCACATCAGCCTAACTGCAGATGGGTATTAATTCTAAAACACCTGAAAGGTACAAAACACAACCTCCCAGCAGTGGCTCACTGAGATCTGGCAAAGCTGGGAGGAGGTCTTCAGAGTCTCTGAGATATTCTGAAATAGCCTCATATCCTTTAGGAATCATCTGTATAACTGATTCCACCTTCAAATGTATTCCTGGAATTGTGAATTCTCACCATTTTTATGATTTTTATCCGAGGCAATTGTCACAAAGAGTTGTTAAGTCATGGCTCACCTCGTGATGGATACCCTCGCTTAGACTTCTAAGAGATTTACGGACTACTCCAAAATTGCCTGTTAGTAGATACAGAGGAAGAACAAAAATAATCTGGCCCTCATTTTCACTTCAATAAAACTTTTTCTCTAGTAAACCCGTTCAGGCAATTAAAAGCAATTCCAATTCCTACTTCCCAAGCCTTTATATTCTTTGCCCTTAAGAGAAAGAAGGCAATTAAATGGACAAAACCCGAATTTTAAATCAGAATTCAAATTGCCTGGGGCTACTTCATACCTAAGTAAATAAATAAGTGAGACATAAACTAATAAATAGTTCATACATACGTGAAACATGTTTTATAAAGCATTCACCTACCTTTAACCCAGACTTTTAGTTAGGACTGCACTTTATGGAAAACTCCACATGCAAAGCACCTTTCCTCCTAGTACTTCAGGGCCCTTATGAACAGCAGAACTTTCTAAACAGGAAACCAAGGCACACAGAGGCGGGGTCATTTTCCTCCGTGACACCAGTATCCCAAGTTCCTGGCATTCCCCAGCACTAAGTTCGAGGCTCGCATCATTATTCACTGCATGCTTTTCACATGGAGATCAGGCTGTTTAGTGAACTTAACATGAACCAAAAGAAAAAAAAATTTTTTTTTGCAATTTGGTCAGTGACAAATACAAAAGAAAAGAAAATTTTGACATGACCAATTGTAATGCCATCCCTATGGAAGACTACCTTTGCACCTCATACTGACTTCCATGTATTCTAAAACTATCTTCCACCAAGTCAAGATGACTTGCTAGAAAAGCCCAGGCATCTGACTTTCCAAGTACATAAATCTAAATGCAACAGTCACCTAAAGCAGGTATTTAAATCAGTTTACTGTGACATATTTAATGTTGAGAAAAATAACAAACAAGGCTCCAGTGAAAAATGAATTTGCTCATAAACACAAAAACTTTTTTAGTATTTAATATCTACTCCGACAAAGAAATCTGTATTTTCCTAGGAGCTCTGAAACCCTTGACATATTCTTTGCCTCATTCCCACACTGAACCACAAAGTAATTATGAAGCACGTGAATGGTGATGTGGGTTCTGATCCAAGCTTCCTATCTGATGACACTTTCCCAGATGGCACCTGAGGCTGTCAGGTGCCTCTTACGTGTGTAAATACTCAAGTCCATTATTTAAGGCTGCTAACTTCAGAAAGCCAAGGCCAGCTGAAAGGTTTGAAAGGTTTGAAAGCACAAGTCCTTTTCTTACGATGGAAATTCTTCCCCGTGCCTGGGAAATGAGTTAATGATCTTCATTACCAAAGAGAAGCTACACTTATTGGCAATGGTAAACAAAAGACGAATTACCAAGTTCAGATCAACACAGTGAAACAAAATAAGGATTTCCCTGAGGACCAAGAACCGTGAAATCCAGTGGTTTTAAGTAGCCATCTTTTAGATATTTGTATACTATTCAGTGAGGGGAAAATGAGAGTCCCAGGCTTAAGGCACTGTTATTCAGCTTTGGAAACTGCAGGATGCTTTCTTGCAGGATTTGGTTCAACTAATTACAAGATGAAAAAAAGCATTTCTATGCTGAATGGTCAAGCAGTCATTTGGATCTTGGGTTCAGAAATAAGTGAGAAATACATGAGCTACTGAATTCCACACGCCATGCAGGCTTTTCTCCGGATGGCTGAAATCTTCAAAAGTTAACACTCTAATGAGTTACTGCTGCGTCTTGAATTTCCCTACTGTGACCAGAAAAACAACATATTCAGTGCATTGTTTTTCATTATACCATGGAGCTATAGCAACCACTCATCCTGCCTCTACATCTGCTGTTCCCTTTCAGAGGGCCATTCCATTTGAGGAAAAGAACTGCTAATTTTACTTGGTGGCCCCTAAAATGTACATGTCTAGCATAGCAGGCAGTGTTTACAGCTTCTAAGCTTTAATTAATCATCAATTTTTGGACATCAGTGATTCTATTTTATGGGGGAAAATACTGCACAAACATCTAGATTCAAATTCTGGTTTTGCTACTTATTAGCTGTGAGACTTGGAGCAGACCACTCACACATAAAAACAAAACTGGAAAAAAAAAAAGGAAGCTAATTTATAGGGTCACCAGTGATTCAGTTCTCAAGTGTTCTGATCTTAGGACCCCTTTATAGTCTTAAAATTATAGAAGACTCCAGGGGCACCTGGGTGGCTCAGTCGGTTGGGCAGCTGACTCCTGACTTCAGCTCAGGTCATGATTTCAGGGTCATGGGATGGAGAACTGTGTGGGGCTCCATGCTCAGCTCAGAGTCTGCTGGTCCCTCTCCCTGCCACCCCCAGCCCCTGGCTCGTGTGCGCGCTCTGCGAGAGTGTGCCTGCTCTCTCTCTCTCTTTCTCTCCCTCTCCTTCCCCTCTCTCAAATAAATAAATGGATAAAATCTTAAAAAAAATTATTGAAGACTCCTAAGAGCTCATCTTGGAAAATTCTAGAAAACAAAATACACACACACATACACACACACACTCCCATGTGGGAACATGTGGTCCCTAGAAAATTCTACCATACACATGTGAGAATATGAGAGTAAAAGAGGTAAATGGTATCTTAGTACTATTATAAAAATTGTTTTGGCTTCACAGACCCCTTAATAGGGTCTCAGAAACTCCCAGCAGTCTCAGACCATACTTTCAGAATCGCTAGCCTAGAATATCTTAACATATAGAAAACAGGGAAGTGGTCAAAGAAGTTGAATCATATTAAAAAAAAAATTCAGGAGCCAACACAGAAGGGCTCCCACTGGCCAAAGATGAGATAATTTTAGTATCAGTAAGAATAAATGCAATGAATTGAAACACTAATATTTTTGAATTCATGAATTCTTAGGGAATCACATACTTCTCCTTTCTCCCTCACCCCCAATCTCTGTGTCTGTGTCTGTCTCTGCCTCTCTCAATGGTTACCTTTGGAGAATATTACTCATTAGCTGGCTAATGGAGCCAACTGTATCCCGGGATAACCAAAGAGCTGACTAGCAGGAGTTTGTCTTTATAGAAGCATTCTAGGAGATAAATGAAGAAATGACTGAAATGAAATAAGACTTTGAAACCCATAATGAATTGGTGGATTTAGGCAGAAACAATCGCTGTTGACTGTGAACATATCAACATATCTCACACACACACACACACATACACGCCTCCTTTTTTTTTACTTTCCCAGCGTTTATTTACACGGAACTTATGTTAATTTAAGTGCCTCCTGATGGGAGTACACAACACACTCATTATAGTATTCTTGACAAAATATGGAAACAGAGGGGCACCTGGGTGGCTCAGTCATTAAGCGTCTGCCTTCGGCTCAGGTCATGATCCCAGGGTCCTAGGATCGAGCCCCGCATCGGGCTCCCTGCTCAGAGGGAAGCCTGCTTCTCCCTCTCCCTCTGCTGCTTCTCCCTGCTTGTGTTCCCTCTCTTGCTGTCTCGCTCTCTGTCAAATAAATAAATAAAATCTAAAAAAAATGGAAGAATTTGATCCAGCCTCTAGATGTATCTATCAGTTCACAAGAAATATGGTCTCTAGAGGATTATGTTAAACAGAGGAACATTTAACATTTAACTCCATGGGATGTAATCAGCAAAATCCAGGCTATGGTAAACTTTGCAGAATAAATTATCTGGTTTGGCAAAAAATAAATTGCGAGGAAAGACCGTGGAAGGTAAGCCTATAGATTAAAAGAGACTGAAGAGGCATGTCAACCAACTGCAATGTATGGCCCTTATTTGAATCCTGATACAAACAAACTGAAAAGAAAAATAACAAGGAAAACAGATAAATTTGAACACTGACAGGTGCCTGGGTGGCTCAGTTGTTAAGCGTCTACCTTCGGCTCAGGTCATGATCCCAGGGTCCTGGGATCGAGCCCCACATCGGGCTCCCTGCTCAGCGGGAAGCCTGCTTCTCCCTCTCCCACTCCCCCTGCTTGTGTTCCCTCTCTCGCTGTGTCTCTCTCTGTCAAATAAATAAATAAAATCTTAAAAAAAGAAAATTTGAACATTGACTAGATAATAAATATTCAATTATATCAGAAGTTCTTAAAGTATAACGATATTACAGTACTAAAAGAAAAAAAAAGAGTCTTTACTTTCAGAGAGGTGTACAGAAATACTTGCTATGAAATAACAGAATGTCAGGGATTTGCTTCAAAATAATCCAGGGTCGGGGATTGGAGGTGGGGGTCTAGGTGAAGCAAGTCCACAAATTGATCATTATTGATGCTAGGAGGAATGCATACAGGGTCCATTATAATATTCTTTCTACATCTGTGTATGTTTTACATTTTTCATACCAAAATAATAAAACAAAAGTAGCCACAAAAATGTTTTCTTCTCCAGCAATTCCGCTGAGATACCCACAGGCAGGACCTGGGCACTCTGCTTCCCAGCACCCAGTGGCATGGAGCACGAGGTATGGAGCACTAGGTACATATTCAGGGAGCACGTCAAACATCTGCAAAGCTGACCTGGCACAGGGCAGAGTCGGCAAAGAAGTCCTGAGCCAGTTATCTCTGAACCAGAGACATCTTTCCAACAGAGCAGGAACCAAAACTGTATTTTCAGTATGATCATAACCAAGAAATATAAACAAAAACTCGACACAGAAAAAGGTATAAGAACTCTTCATAGAAAAAGAAAATATATGAAAACAGAAAGGTTTTTTTTTTTTCTCATGAGTATCGGAACTATGAGAGTTTGCTTTTCTTCTACTCTCTGAATTTTCCAAATTTTCTGTAGTTATTTTAAACGTGGAAGGAAACCTAATAAACTTTATTTTTAAAATCACTTATAATATCAAAGCTCTATAGATAGCTATTTATAAGTAATAGTATTTTATTTGTTATATTTCTATGACCCTTTCTGTAGCTGGGGTAAAAAAGAATATTATAATAATGAAGTAAATATTGAAAATGATCACTGAGGAATTTTTAAATTGAATTATGAAAGCAACAGAATATCCTTTCTGGGGTGCCTGGGTGGCTCAGTCGTTAAGCATCTGCCTTCGGTTCAGGTCATGATCCCAGGGTCCTGGGATCGAGCCCCACGTCGGGCTCCCTGCTCAGCAGGAAGCCTGCTTCTCCCTCTGCCCCTGCTTGTGTTCCCTCTCTCGCTGTGTCTCTCTCTGTCAAATAAATAAATAAAATCTTTAAAAAAAAAAAAAGAATATCCTTTCTATATTTGGGAAGGGGGAGATATTCTTCATTATTTTTTCCTCTACAAAATAAAGGAGAACTGGTATTTTAAAAAATCATAAGTGGAAAACCCAGCTCGAGATCTCTTAAGTTCCTTCTCAAACCTCAACTTCCGGAAGGTGGGGGCAAACAGGGATGCCCGGCACCCAATGAAGGGGCTGTGTCCAGAGGCTCTGCCTACCATCCTGATCTGTGCCCTTCTACCAGCTCAAGGAAGGAGAAGGAGGGTTCAGTTTAATACCAAGACTCTATGCATGTTAACACCATATTCTCCAAAGATGTGTCCCACAAACAAAAAATGGGTTCTTGTCTTTTTTAGAGAAAATATTCCGCTCAGATAAAGATTCTTCAAGAAGTAGACAACAACTTAGAACCCGATGCTAGCTCTAGCTATTTCACTTACAAAATAAGTGGAAGAATAAGTGCATCAGTGACTATTAAAACATTGAACATGAAAAAAGAAAAATGTTGGAAATTTGGCATGGATAATTGTTATGTTTTCCACTCGGGTCTAATTAGACTTGATTTAGACTGCATACTGCCTTTTTTTTTTAACCTTGCTATTAAATAAACAAACATACAAGGGGAGAAAAGCTGAAACTGCGACTTCTCATGTGCTTTACATATATTGTGGGAGGCTGTACTCACAGTGAAAGTCAAAATGACTCAATGTATGGCAGCGTAACCTTGTAGCTAAGAGTGTGAGCTTTGGATACATTGCCAAGGTTAAAAATCACTAATCTGCCATTTATTAGCTATGTGACCTTGGACAAGCTGTATAGCCTCTCTGTGCGTCAGAGGTTTCTCACCTCCAAAATAAAGATGAGAGTGGAAGTGTCACAGGGCTGCTGTAATAACTGAGATGAAAAATGGAAAATGTTTAGTGTGGTACCTATCACATACATGCTCTACAAATGCTACCCACTATTGCTGTTATAACCTAACATACTTTTGTTCTACTCTTCCCTCTTTTTTCCACCAAGACACAAAGATTTCACAAATTTCCAATTCTTCAGCCTCATTAGTGAATACTGTAATCTATATGAAATCTTGACTTTTCTATTTTCCCCAGAACAGAAATTAACTTTTTCTGTAGGAAAAGAAAAACAAAGATGGAATTAGATTACCCTTCAGTTTGTGCCAATCATGAGTGGTAGTGGAGTCCTAACTCCTAGAACCTGCAAAGAATCTCACCGTTTCTGAAGTCCTGGGCAATTTGCAGAATTAGAGAATGACTTCCTGATCCTCCCAAAATGTGTACTGGGGATCAAGTTTCTGAAGACAACAAATCTCTCATGGCTCTTTTGAGAAAAACAAAACAAAACAAAACATTCAGATAATCCATGCCAATGAGAATGATTGGGAGGGGCGCCAGGGTGGCTCAGTTGGTAAAGCATCTGCCTTTGGCTCAGGTTATGATTCCAGGGTCCTGGGATTGAGTCTCACATCGTGCCCCCACTCAGCGGGGAGCCTGCTCCTCCCTCCCACTTGTGCTCTCTCTTGCTATTGCTATCTTTCTCTCTCAAATAAATACATAAAATCTTTAAAAAAAAATGGGAAAAATTCACACCATTTTAGAAAAAGGAACACAAGTCTTAAGAATACTTGCACATCAGACACTACTTTTACTCAAAAGAAAATGGTAGGTGTGTTTGTATTATCAGGGGGATTCCTGGGTTGTGAACTTATTAAGAGGTAATGAAAAGGATTGCTGAAATCATAAAATAAACCTAGGAAGGCACAAAACTTAAAACCAAAAAAATCAATACATTCCAGGGTACAAGGAGTAAGAAAGGAGAGATAGAATGGGTTTCACACATGCTTCAGGCTCTAAAAACATGGGAATTGGTATAAGAGGTAAAAGCAAAGTTATAAGTCTTACAGTGAAGAAAAGAGTTTGGTAGATGAAGGAGATAAAAGAAATTTGAGGTGAGTGCTGTCCAGATGGAGTGTCCATACAGAGCTGAGCAAGCAGTAAACATTTATTAGGAATACAAATATTCCTGTAACGGCATAATCAATGGTGTAGTCAATTAGATGTTAGGTATAGAGTAGTATCTCTGATTTTGCATATTTGCACCCAAGTTGAAGTGCATGTAATTTACCCACTGGAATTCTTGGAAAATAACCATTATTTATGTGGCTGGTTGTTAGGACATAAAGTGAGGGATCCCTGTCCCACTGCTGCCCCAATGTGGGTAGAACTCTGATATTCGAGTGAAGAAAGAATATAAAGTAGGGATAGAACCAGTAAAGCTGGTGAAAGATCTGCTGGGTCCAACTGTGACTCTTCAAGTCCTCACTAAAGCCTACCTGAAGGGATGAAATGGGTCCCGGAAGTCCGGGTGGAGAGAAGTGCTGCGATGGGCGTGAGTGACACAGACAGGTCTTTAAGGACTCAGAGGCTCAGAGGCAGGGGGAGCCACGAGGAAGGAAGGCACAAGAGGTAGTGGGATCACCAGAAGGCTTTGGGTTGAGCCCAGTTTAACTAAAAAATCTCCAGAGGGCAGGGAAAACCAGTTGATTCTGAGCTACCAAGATAAAAAGTTGACCGCGGAAGAAAAGGATGCAAATGTGTTCGAAGATCAGAATTCCAGGAGAACCTAGATATCATGGTCATTTGACTAAGGGTGGCCCTGGGCCATAATGCATCCCAATGACTCACTGGGCTCTACGGAATCCCCGAGGGACACGAGAGAACAGGAGGACTTCCTGGTTGAGGGCAGAGCCTTCCAGAGTGGAGATCACAGCGGGCAGCTCAGCAGGGGTAGACAGCAGAGTGGTTGAGATCTCTAACTGGGAAGCTCAAGTGCCTGGCTTTGATCCTTAGCTTGCCATCTACCAGCTCCAATTCAGTATTTGTTCTGTCTGCTCAATCATCCATCTCTGAATTTTCCCTCTGTCCAAATGCTTTTGGTGACCCCAGGCCTTCTCCCCAGGGGAGGCACTACAGGACCTCCCTGTACCACACAGCACAATTATACACTGCACCCATCTCAGCAAACTCGGAAAACCCATTGTTAGCCCGATCTTTGTATGTATGCCTTTCTGTTCTATCATCAGGGTGCTGCATTACTTCTTTATTTTCCCATCCTTCCTGCGGTGTACACAAACGGGACTCCCAGAAATTCTGGGTACATCTCACACCTCTGCCTCCGCCAGTGGCTTCTCACTGGCATGCAGCTCATGCCTTACACAGCTCCATACTGAGTGCCTACCTCAGGCCCAGGCAGCAATGCACCAGCACCACAGACCTCCCATGAGGCCCAGGGGCCGCTCTGAGCCCAGGCTCTTCTTCCGTCTTACTCTTTGCCAGATGCATTCTCAAACCAGGGGAGGCTATCATTATCCCTAGCACCCCAAGCTCTCCTGGTTTTTCAAAGTACTGACCCAGAATTTAATTTAAAAAGACCAGATGTAGAAGCTAGCCATCAGTGAAGAGTAATGTGATAAAACATCAGGGGGTCAAACCTCTTTATTTTATGTTCTTCTTTGACATTAATGCCCAGCATTAGGGCACCCTCTGGACGCTATCCCTTCCCTCCTGTCTTTCCACACTCCTCTCTCAAGAGTGATTTTTCAGCGTCACACACCTTGGTGTGGTAGGAAAATCCCAGTTCCAGAGCCCCGAGAGTTGCATTCTGGTCCCAACCTGCCAATATAAACAGTGTGGCCTGGGGACGGTCACCAAATGCCTCTAAGCCTTGGCTTCCCTCTATCATGTTTTGGATGCTGAGCTCTGTTTCCTGCCAGCTGGAACACTCCAAGTCTCAGGTCCCCTTTTTATTTTTGGCTGGCCTAAGTGTAGGCAACTACTGAGATATGAAAATGCTGAGGTTCAATTCATGCAGGAGCTAAGTTCTTAATTTATAAACTTGTTCAGTGTGGGATCTTTCTGACTAGCTGCCTAGGCCCCATAAGAATAGCTACCATTACTAGCCTACTACATGCCAGGCACTGTTCTTAGCAGTTTGCAAATTCAACAGAGACTTCCTAAAGAATCTTAAGGAGGCTAGGGTTCTTTGGCTGCCATTTAACTCAGCCCCCTTCTGCTCTGTCAAGCTCGAGAAGAAATGCTTGGTGGACTTTACACCTCATCTTCCACTTTACAAGCTTTACAATACCTCCTAAAGATGTACACAAAAGCACAGGAGAAATGTATCAGCTACAAGGAGCCTCATCTGTAGAATGAACTAAGGCTTTAAAAAAAAATGCTAAGAACAAAGCAGGTGGTTTAGTTATTTTGAGAGCAAGAAAAAATGATCAAGGCAGGGCCAAAACTATTGCTTGGGACAAACCATGAGGGACTATGGACTCTAAGAAACAAACTGAGGGTTCCAGAGGGGAGGGGGTGGGGGGATGGGTTAGCCTGGTGATGGGTATTAAAGAGGGCATGTACTGCATGGAGCACTGGGAGTTATACGCAAACAATCATGGAACACTACATCAAAAACTAATGATGTAATGTATGGTGATTAACATAACATAATAAAATAAAATTTAAACACACACACACACACACACAAACTATTGCTTGGGTACAACAGTATAAAACAGCAGATGTCAAGGACACGCAATGCTCATCAGCAACTCTGTGTTCCCTTTGTGTGAGAAAAATGACCCAATTCCTTAAAGGCCCAGATAAGAGAACCCAAGTCTTGCCTCTTGAATGCTCCAGGGTCTGAAGGAGCTTGTTTTGGGTAAAGCAATTCTTGCCTTGGGACTAGTTTGAGGGGGAAAAAAAAAATCCAAGGTTTCTTATGACCTTAACCATCTATAAACCCATCACAGAGCTAACTTACCAAATTACACAAACAATAAACACAAACGAGTCAGAGGCAGGAAAGATCTAGCATCATGCTGGACTTGGTTTTGGCCTCACCGGGCAGAGAAAAATGGATGAGACATGGAGAGAGAGGAAGACAGGCACCGGGATGGGGCAGAGGAGGGGGGAATAAACAGGTCCTTGAGGAAGAACACGGAGACTGACCTTAGAGAGCACAGTAAGCGGCTGGCTCGCAGCAGAGCCCTCTAGGCTGCAAAACATTTCATTCTGCAGCTGGTATTTTGAGCACCGAGGGATTTCTCCCACTATCTTTCCTCATCGTGCTCAGCCTGAAGACATGGACACTGGCTCTGTCATTTACCTAATCTTTTCAGAATCAGTAATAAATAGATGCGAGATCTGAAAGCCTGCATGCTTGAATTCTCTCTCTCTCTTTTTTAAAGAGATTATAGGCTTGTGCATCTTGATTACTTGATGAGGATTTTTATCACGACCTTCAGATGTTTTGAGATTATCCAACTTAGCATCTTATTATACAACCCAAGTGCTGTTTTTCTCTTGGTGAGCCTTTCAAACTCTTTTTCTCTCTCAAGGATAAGGAATGCTGGCTCTGATACCTTACCATTCAGAGAAGCATTTTTTGGGCTCTCAGATTACTGCTTCTAAACTACAGACTGGTGGGCCTGCTCGGCTTTTAAAGCCAAAGCGCGACACACATTACCAATGACAACAGATGTCTCTAAAATGGCTCCCTACTTACCCTCCCTTCCAAGCTCATCACAGTGGCAGCCACAGGGGACTCAGTCGAATGTGGCCTTCTCTCAAAGGTCTGGATTGCCCTGTCAGTGACCTTCAGAAGCAACATGACCATGTAAGGCAAAGGAGCACCAAATTAGTCCAGCAATTAAAGATGCTACAAACTCAAGAGCTTTAAGTTGATTTATGTTTTCTGTAGGAACACAAAGTGATAAAACACATATTTTTTCCTGATAAAATATCACTCCCAGGACATACTACCAAAAGAGAGGTGGGCCCCATGTCATTTAAATATTCTCTCCCAGCTGAATGTCCATTGAAACCAAAGGTGAGGAGGTTTAGAGGAAATGGCTAAACTGTTAAGAAACAGCCAAGCCCATTACCTCATCTGAACCCCAGCCGAAAGTCTCTCTCCTCCCTTAATCCTGCAGCCAGCGTGGGTGACCTGAATATCCAAACCCATGGACAACTTGTCTCTGTTCTCTCCACTGCCTCACCTCCAATGAACCTTTCTTCCACGCCACACAAATCACCCACGGCCCAGTCAAACATCCCGCCCTTTGACAAAAATAGCCTCATATTCAGTTTCCTTATTAAAATCCCCTTCACTGGGATCAACCATTAGGACCTCCTCAAAAGTGTCATTTCACATCCCTTCTTACTCAGCCGCCTTTCTAATAAGGCCATCATTCCCATAACACACTCTCCATAACAGCCTTGCCAAAGGCTCTAAGCTTACCTTGCTCACCCTTCTGCCAAACCCCAGCCTCAGAGGACACCCACCGTAGCTGTGTCTGTGCCCACAGCTGAGCACCTGGGCACGGGATAAAGTGCACACAGCCAGATGGTGTCACTCTACACCAACACCAACTGCAAATGAGTCCTCTGGGATGCTGGGTGATCCCACCACATTTCTCCCGCAGACCCACTCTTTCCCTCTCTTCAACTATTATTTCACTTTCAAACTGTGTTTCTAAACCCCCCCCCCCCCCCCCCCCCAATCCTCAGATGACCTGGCCTCCTAACAGTGATGGAACCCATCAGTTAGCAACTTCATGATACCAGACCAAACTTTCATCTCTACCAACCTCCAGCTTCTTCCCTCCTGTTGCATCCTGTTCCCTCCTCTCATCCAATGTCAACCACTCCACTTGGGCTTTAGATTCCACCCCATCCGACCTTCTCAGCCTCATATACTCATTTACCTCTGTTCTCTCCTGTTTATTCAGTCAATTTCTCCCTTTCAACCAGATCCTTCCCATCAACATTTCAACATCTCAAGTCCTACCTTTAAAGCACTCTACCTCAACCTCCCATGTCTCTAGGTTAGTGTCTTATTTCTTTACTTCCTTCAGGGGAAAAATAAAAACTGGCCTCCTTGGGTATCTCCATTTTTCATCTCCCAATCATTTTTCAACCCATTCCAATCTGGCTTGGCTCCAGCTCTTCCTGAAAAAGCTCCAGTCGAGGTCAATAATGACCTCTGTTGCCAAATTCAAATGAGAATCTTTTCATTCATCTTATTTGACATCTTGACAGTGTTTGGCAACGTTCATTACTCTCTCCCTGAAATATTCCTTACCTTGGCCTTCACAACCAACACTTTCCTTCCTACTGCTGTCACTCCCTTCTCTTCACCAGCTCGCCCTCCTATACCCATTCTTTAGGGTTCAAGCTCCCCAAAGCTTGAACCTAGGGCCCCCTTTTCTTTTCAAGCTACATTAGTGATCAAAAGCCCAACTACCCATGAGGGTAAGCAAGTAAGACAATAAAGTGAAGCAAAGTTGACTTTCACTTCCTTCTCAACTCTACTCTAAAACACTGCAGAACAAGCAGGATACCTGGCAACAGACCCCAGGCTTCAGGGCAAGATGACAATAGGGAGAAGTGCAGACTACAATAAAACGGAGAGCAGATGTTCCTATCAGAACAACTAGCCAGAGGTCCTGAGTTCTACAGGAAAACTCCCCATCTTTAAATCTCATCAATTTCACTTCTTTGTTGTCCCTGTTCTCAGACCAGCTCTACCTGATGGTAGCACAGCAGCTGTTAGACCTCCAGACCTCCGGACCACATCCCGCCAGGTTTAAGCTGAAAGCAAGAACAATTCTCTTCCTGGAGCTCCCCCCCAGTCTCAAAGTTCCCTCTGATTGGGCCAACTTGGATGACAAGGCCATTCTTGGATCAACCATGGGGCCTGGCTACTCCAGGAGGGATTGGCCAGCCCTGGGTCACACACTTGGTTTGGGAGTCAGGGGTAGAACTTGATCTAGAGCACAAGGTCTGAGATTGGAGGATATGAAATTTCTTAAAGGGAAATTAGGGTGCTGCCATCAAAAGAGAAAAATATATTCTAGGCAGCCAAAAAACCATAAACATGCGGCAGCAACTTGTTCAAATATTTTAAAAACACTCCACAGGCCAAATAAAGCAGGTTTGCTGGCTGAAGGTAGCTTGTCAACCTCCAGTTCCAATCCTCCTTTCTCCATTTGTTTCCTAGGTGATCTCATCCAAGATTGAGCCTTCATTTACCATCTCTATACCAAAAATGCCACATTTTCATCTCTGACTCATAAATTCAACTGCCTACTCACCATCTTCACTTGGATGGCTCAAACTCATCTCCAATTCAATTTGTCCAAAATGAAATTAATGATCTTCTGACCCTCCACCCCTCCTCCACCCAAAAGTGGAGTTCTTATTGCAGGGGGCGGGGGGTGGGCTGGTAAGGGGAGACAAGACCAATGTGACTGAGGTATTGTTAAAAGAAAAAACAATCAGGAAGTCAAATATAAGACTCCATTGAAATTCTTTTGTTACTTCAAATATTCAAGAAAGGCATTTGATATCTTAATTCATCTAAATTTGCAATTTCCATTTTCCACCTCTTCTCAATTTAAAGACCCTTTAGAAATATAGTTTCATACCAAAGGGAGAAAGATCGTCAAGGACTGTCCAAAGGTGCTTTTTCTTGCTTGTTAGCACAGCTGTAATGTTCTAGCAAACATATTATCAGATTTGATTCTTAACAACAACCCAGGAAGTTGGTAAAGCGTATTTCCATATTTCATCAATCTAAATAATCACTGATTGTAAGACAAAACATTATTTTATGCACCACTATATTAGAAAACCACAACAAATTAAACCAAAACCTATGCACAGTGAAACATACCGTTTTCAGATACATTAAAATGTAAAATAAACAAAATGTACATCTTAGAATCTTTGAAAAATGTTATCATAAGCCTCACTTTTCAGATAAGGAACCAGAGGCTCTGAGACTTGCTTGGAATGGACTTGAAGCTATGGGGAGCAGTTTCCTCTTTCCCCACCCCCAGTTGGGTCTCTAGGTCTGAATGATCTCTAGAGTTTCTTCTGGAGCCCCAAAAGCTTTTCTGATACAAAGTTGGCAAAGGAAAATCAGAACTGAGTCAACTCAATACACGCTTTTAAACTGACGTGGATTCTAAGACTGAGGATAATTTAGAACTTTTCTCTTGCTCCTAGATCGCCTGGGAAATACTGCTAGCATAAACAGCAATACACACCAGGCGTGTAAGAAAAAGATTACATCGTTAATTTCACCGCTAATTCAGTAGGATTGGCACAGAAACTTATGGTTGACTATAAATTTCAAGTATTCACAAGACGATTTTCACTTGTGAAGGGATATTACCGGGCACCTAGTCAAGCTAAAACTTTCATTCCTTGTAATGAAATATGTCCATTTAATGATTTTGTTTCTTTGTTTCAAAAAATACCCATTTGGAAAGGTGCCATGTTATATCTAATTACTGCATACACTATTGCAAAGCAAATGTGTAAGCCTAAGAGTTTTAATCAGTCTGTGCAAGAAGCCTTTTGATTTGAACATCCAACATTCATTAAAAAAATTAAAGAAAAAAAACAATTCAAAACAATTATTGCAAAAGCCAAGGAATGCGGCGTGTGGATCTAGATAAGACTGAATAGGCTGAATTGATGACCAAGTTTATTTAAGTGTAATTGTTTTTACATTCTGTATTCCCCACAGTACCTAGAACAGTGTCTTAAACCACAAACTGCCTCAGTACACATGATGAGACATGCAGTAAGGAAAAGGAGAGTCCCTCTGTAAATGTTCCTTCTTCCTAGGTCTGTTCTGGCTCTGGAGGAGAAACCATCTAGTGAATTCTTGGGGGTGAGCCTACTGTGAGCCTATCTTTGTACGAAAGGCACATCGAATTTAATACTGCAAGTCCTCAAGGAGCTAATAGTCTAGTGAGTACAAACATAAGAGATATGCAGGTAGCAGATTATCTTTAGGTATGCTTGTAACTGAGCAATATACTCAAATGTTTTAATATCACGTCCAACCGGCAATGGATGTAGAATTAGGAGAGCTAGTGCTGCTAGTTGCTAGATATGACCTTGAACGAGTCAGTTCTCTGATTCTGTTTCCTTAGTTATTACCTACCCATCCCTCAGGGCTACTGCAAAATAAATTAAGGTAGGAGAAAATCTTTTGCAAATCTTAAAGCATGATACAAAGTAAAGCATTATTAGGGGTACTAGTAAAATGTCCTATTGCCCAAAATATTGCAGGGATTTCTTTTTGAGGTCCCTTAAGATGAAGGCAGAGGGCTCTTTCAAAAATACAAACCTGATCATTCATTTCCTGGTTTAAAGACGCCTTTTTGCCAAAGGATAGATTCTCAACTGTTTGGCTTGGTAGATAAGGCTCTTCAAAAACTGGCTCCCTCTGCAACCCCATCTCTGGTTTTACCTCTCAAAGACCACAACAAGCATACAATGGCTGCCTGATCACATTCTCTTCCACACTTCTTTGCCTTTGCAATTTTGGTGAAGTTCCTGGATGTGATTATCTTACCACTCCCAGGACTCCACAGACTGCTATTATAGTACTTTCCACATTATCATGAGGTTCTGACCTTGTCCAGGGCAAGAAGGGGTGGGGGGGGGGATGACAATGTTTTCTCCTCCCCCATACCTTGTACAAAACCCAACCTACAGCAGCTCAGTAAATATTCCTTCAGTGACAGCAAAGGAGATCCTCATTTGCATATCACAAAAAGTGGTGCCAAGGAGAGAATCTCAAGGGAAGGCTGTCAACTGAAAAAAAGGCTTAGAGGCCCTAATAAAAACCCTACAGGTCCACATCTCTTATCCAAATGCCCTAAGGCCAGATGTGTTTTGGAATTCAAAATTTTTGACATTTTAGAAAGGTAAAATGTACCTTCTCCTCCCAGTGGAGTGTAGGTCAGCACTCCGTACGCAAACACAGTAATACTTCCGCAGGGGAACTTACAAATAACCATGCTAAAGGAGATAAATGAATACATAGGCTCATTCATTCAAGTCCTGTCTCGCCACCAAATGGGTTACGAGAGCTTTCAGAGCCTTTTGGATTTTGGAATTAGAGAGAAGGACTAGTGGATCCATACCACCTGATTTGTATACACAGCTCTTTCAAATCCATTTTCTTGTTTGCTCAGAAATATACTACGGCAGGCTGACCTATGTTCAGGCAACAAATAAAAGTGGCCATATACCCAAACATCAGCAGACAGGCTATAGAATACTCTGAGAAGGGGTTCAGAGGCACCCACACATGGTCATCATCACTGACAACTACAGCAGTCTCTGAGAATAACAAAACAGAAACAAAAACAACAGCTACAGAAATTGCTAAATCCAGCACTGAAGGACCAGGTAGGACGGTAATCCACAGAGCAGGAAATGAAGGTATGAATGATTTCGTAAGCAAATAATAAATATTGTTAGGAAGTCCTATCACTGATTTCTAAAGGGCTGTCCAACTGTGGGCACAGAAATGCACACATACAAACAACGGCATTCATAAGCTAAAATCGAGCTGTCCCAGACCAACCAGACTTGCTTCCATGTGAAAATAGAAACAGCAATGCATGCTACCTGCTCTCTCAGACTGCCGAAAGGAACGGAATAACACCACAAATAAATATATAGAGATAAATACATATATTCTTCTAAACCACCAGAAAGATCCCCATGTAATGCCTCACATGAAAAACTCAGTCGGTGGCTCAGTCGGTTAAGCGGCTGCCTTCGGCTCAGGTCATGATCCCAGGGTCCTGGGACTGAGTCCCACATCGGGCTCCCTGCTCTGCGGGGAGCCTGCTTCTCCCTCTCCCTCTGCCTCTGCCTGCTTCTCTGCCTGCTTGTGTTCTCTCTATCTCTCTGTGAAATAAATAAATAAAATCTTTAAAAAAAAAAAAAAAGAAAAACTTCTTTTAGAACCAAATGCTGGCAGGAATAAAACTTTCCCTAAGAAATAGGGAAATGCTTTCCTTTCTAAAAAGAAGGACGAAATAATAAGAAAGAGGAAGGAGAATGCATAACCCCACTTCCAATGAATTCTAACACCTGGACACCCATTTGTGTTTACCTATGAATATAAAAGGTTTCATTTCAGGGAGAAGGAGAAAGCTGCCTCAACATTTCTAACAGGCACCTCTTGATTCCATCACACACCAGAGGCCAATACTAACAGCAGTAGCCACCATGTACCCTACTGAGCCTTCACTATATACAAAGTAGGGCGCTGAGTACTTTGAAGGTTTCCGTTGATCCTCATGTTATCAACCCATTTTACACATAAGAAACTAGATCCTTCAGGAAAGATCCCAGAGCTTTTAAGAAGGAAAGCCAAATGACTATGATGTTATCTCTTGCCAATTACTTGGTTTCTACTCCGATAAAAATGGCATAGCTCATTCGCAATAGCTCACACTTCATCCCTACTAGACACCATTTCAGTAAGCATGTAGCAGAAATAACTCTCTTGTCCACACCTAAACCCCTTCCCATGCATCTCAGATAAAAAAGTGTTCCCTCCCTTCTTCCTTCCCTCCTTTCTCCCTCCCTCTGTCTGTCTCTCTCTCTCTCACCCCACTTCTCAGAAGTTCTCCTTGAATGTGCTCCATCCATCCATCCATCCATCCATCCATCCATCCATCCATCCATCCCCTTCTGGGCACCTATCATATACCAGGCAATGAAAATACAAAATGTGGAAGTCATGGTCCTATTCCTCATGCAAGCAAATAATCATACTTGAGTGTAAGTCACATATGGCACAGGAGTAGCCACAGATCATTTCTGGCTCAGGGTGTAAGTTCAATGGTCACGGAAGACTTCAAAGAGGTGGTAACCTTTGACTGGGTCTGAAGAATGATGGCAAAAATGCAAAATAGACAAGGAAGAGAAGGGCATTTTAAGGCCAAAAGAGTGAAGATGAATGATGCTATCAGGGTGCTCCATGTCCTTCAGAACAGTGAAAAATGACAATGGGGAGACAAAGCTGGGGAAGAGGGATAGGCCACCGAGAAGCAAAGATCAACAAGCCCCAGTCCCCAAAGTCTAGTCTTCTGTGCCTGTCTGACCACAGCACCCAGGACAGCATCCTGCCCCACAGGAAGGGGAAAAGGGAGGACATGGGGCTGCTGATTGGGCAAAGGAAGCCAAGGTGCTTATCAACTCACTAGGAGAGCCTGGCCACCTCTTCCCAACACCCCTCTCAGCATCCTTACTCTTATCATAGCCCTGTGGTTTCTAAGAACTCATCTTTTGCCCTTTTTGAGGCCAGTATCTGCCAATTAATCGTGACCCTAAGACCTTGGGGACAAGACACTCTTCATCCTGAGGGGCAGCTCTGAGGGCAGCACAGGAGAAAAAAATGTTCGCTGAGTTGGGCAGGGAGCAGGAGAACTGATTTTAAATAGACAGCTTTTAAAGGGAAATAGCAAGATCATAGACCACCGGTTAGAGAGAGCTTCAACATCCACCTAAACACCAGGGCACAATAAAGACTGACAGAGCTGTTAGGTGTTTATCAGCTCCTCCTGGGCCTTTAAAGCAATAATCCCCATGCTTTCCGAAATGGCTATAGCTTGTCTCATTCATCTGATTCATGGACTCCCATCACCTCTTCAAAAGAAAGAACAAAATCCTGTTGCTATAAAACTTGTTCTTTATTTTTAATTAAGGTGGACTTAAATGTATTATGAGAATTTCCTGACACCCTACCCTGTATGATAATTAGACATATCCTGATTTCCTACACAAACTCAATAAAAAAAATCACGAATCCAAAAATTCACCCCTTATAAAGACCAAGATGATTGAGAAAGTACAGTATGTTTTAACACAAATGCAAGTGGAAATTTGGCTGAACCAGACATAAAATATTGGTACACTTCAAAATTACTTTTTCATATGCACAAATAATATTGCCAAATTCAGTAAATATTATTTATAGAGCAATAAATTTTTATATTAATTTCAGAACAAGACAAAAATCACTGCTTGATTTTCCCCTTGTACTGAACCAATTAAAGTTTTAGTTACCACAAGGAAACAACTTCTAAGAAATGATGACCTTAAACTGAAAGTTAGATTTAAAAATGAAGAATCATAGATATATATTTTTTTTTTTTTTTTTTTTAAAGATTTTATTTATTTATTTGAGAGAGAATGAGAGAGAGCAAGCACATGAGAGGGGGGAGGGTCAGAGGGAGAAGCAGACTCCCTGCTGAGCAGGGAGCCCGATGCGGGACTCGATCCAGGGACTCCAGGATCATGACCTGAGCCGAAGGCAGTCGCTTAACCAACTGAGCCACCCAGGCGCCCAAGAATCATAGATATATTTTAAAGTTACAGAGAATCACAATGAGCTGAGGAATCCAAAGACTGGAATTAAGAGTCCTGGGTTTCCTCCTCTTACACTGTTGGTGGGAACACAAACTGGTTCAGCCACTCTGGAAAACAATATGGAGGTTCCTCAAGAAGCAACTGCATTACTAGGGATTATCCAAAGGATACAAACATAGTGATTCGAAGGGGCACAGGCATCCCAATGTTTATACCAGCAATGTCCACAATAGCCAAACTATGGAAAGAGCCCAGATGTCCACTGACAGATGAATGGATAAAGGAGATCAGGTATATACACAATGGAATATTACTCAGCCATTAAAAAATTGCTGTCTTACCATTTGCAACGATGTAGATGGAACTAGAAGGCATTATGCTAAGTGAAATAAGTCAGAGAAAGACAAATATATGATTTCACTCATAGGTAGAACTTATGAAACAAAAGAGATGGACATAGAAGAAGGGAAAGAGACGGGGCACCTGGGTGGCTCAGTCGTTAAGCGTCTGCCTTCAGCTCAGGTCATGATCCCAGGGTCCTGGGATTGAGCCCCGCATCGGGCTCCCTGCTCAGCAGGAGGCCTGCTTCTCCTTCTCCCACTCCCCCTGCTTGTGTTCCCTCTCTCAGTGTGTTTCTCTCTGTCAAATACATAAAATCTTTAAAAAAAATAAAAAAATAAAAAAGCTTGATTAAAAAAAAAGAAGGGAAAGAGAAATAAAATAAGATAAAAACAGAGGAAGGCAAACCATAAGAGACTCTTAATTGTAAGAAACAAACTGAAGCTTGCTGGAGGGGAGAGGGTGGGGGGATGGGGTAACTGGGTAATGGCATTAAGGAGGGCACGTGATGGAATAGGCACTGGGTGTTACGTGAAACTGATGAATCACAAAATTCTACCTCTGAAACTAATACTACGCTATCTGTTAAATTGAATTTTAAAAAATAACAAAAAAAAGAATCCTGGGTTTCCTATTGATTCATGGTAGGATGGTACAGCCTCCGTTTCCTTGTCTGTAAAATGGAGTACACAGAGAGATGAGAACGTGGAAGAGAAGACAATGGGTTAATTGGATATCTCAGACCTTTTCCTGATTTAAAAAAGCTCAATGAATTTTATAATATACACAGAATAGATCCTCTCTAGAAAGAGAATTCCATTTCAACCAGAAGATAAAAGCTTTAGAATCAAAGAAAATAAAAACGGAAGACAATGAAGTGCTTCAGTCATTTGAGTACAAGAGTAAACAATTTTCATGCAAATATCAGCTTATAAAATAAAATGACTACGTGGTACAAAATATTTTTGAAAGACGCCTATATGGATCTTCCAATTTTTTGCTTAGTTTTGTATGTCCTAATGCACAGGACAAACAAAAACAATTTGGCATGTGCCATTATTTCCCATCTTCCCTAGTTATTTTAAGAGAGTAACGTGTTTATCAGTAGCACATGTAGGACAACAGGCCAACACAGTAGAGTAGAAATACCGCCAGATTATTCTTGGACCCTAAAAAAGAGCCTAAGATATGTCCTGCTTCCAAATAAAGGGTGAGAAGGATGATGGTACCACTGAAATCCACGAGAAAGTGGAGAGTAGAAAATATAGAATAAGTACAGTGGTAAAGACAAAAAGAAAGAAACTAGTGTTCCAGAATGTCTGGCGTGACAGAGAAATGACAAAGATAAGAGACATAAAGAGGCTTGAAATATAAAACCTGTAAGACAACAGAGACACATAAGAGGAAAACAGACCTGCTGGCAAATCACTTTGAACAAGATCACCAACATAGTGGAAGCATTCTATTCTGTGTGGAGAAAGCACTGCGGGAGCATTGCTCCCGAGGACAACCACCGCTCCAGAATTTCCTCTCTCAAGCGTTCAAGAAGGTTGGTGGTGAGAACCATCACCTTACGCATACGTGCACTGAGGATGGAGATTAAGGAATCATGTGTCCACAGCACTCTCTCCATCCTGGGCTGTGGCTTGCTTTGAGCATCCTAGAACCTGAAATCTAAAACAATCTCAACAAAAAAGAAACTACATCTATCCCTCACTCATCCCTCCCTCAGTCTGCGGACCAGTCAACAGAATCACACCAACCCAAACCCACCCATCGACTCACCATTTTAGGGACGGTTTGGGTGAAAACAGAAACACAGCCATTTACCTGTGCAAGAGCAGCCACCCAAAGAGACCCCCATCTACCAAGAGTCAACAGTCATCACAGTGCCCAGCGCACTCTACGCAACAGCACCCACTAGTGGTGGGGAGGAATACAAGGGGAAAGGAAACACGTTGACAGAATCCTTCAAATTATGTAAAAACCCTATGCATTTCACAAAGTTATTAAGTATCACCCTCACAGCCACCCCCCAGAAGGCGGGTGTTCTTGAAAATTGAAGGCATATCTCCACATGGCTAAATGCCTCTGGAGTTCTACTCCAGCTATGGAACTTTTCTCTTGCCCCAACCATACTAATTGGTTCACGAACTGTAGCTTCTCCTAATGCACACATGCCATGGTTCTAAAGAAATCTCTCCTACTCACATAATACAGTAAACAGAAGCTAACTGAGTATGTACCATAGAGGTAACACTGTGAAGATTCAAAATTAAATTAGAAAAAGATCCTGCTGGGGCACCTGGGTGGCTCAGTCGGTTAAGCGTCTGCCTTCGGCTCAGGTCATGATCTCAGGGTCCTGGGACCCAGCCCCGCATCGGGCTCCCTGCTCGGCGGGAAGCCAGCTTCTCCCTCTCCCACTCCCCCTGCTTGTGTTCCCTCTCTTGCTGTCTCTCTCTCTGTCAGATAAATAAATAAAATCTTAAAAAAAAAAAAAGAAAAAGAAAAAGAAAAAGATTCTGCTATCAGACAGTGTAGAGTCTACTTGGGGAGACATTGCAAGGTCTACGGAATGGCACCACCATCACCCAACCATGAAAGCTAGAAACCAAGGAGTAGTTTCTGATGCCTCCTTTTTTCTCACCCTAGACTTCCAACCCATCACTATATCTAGTCCTATCACCTCTATTTCACTAAACATTCACCCAGTTCTCTCCATCTTCACCTCTCTGGTCAGGTGATCATCATTTCTTCCTAAATGACTACAAAAACTTCAAACTTGTCTAACCACATCTCCTTTTGGACCCCTACGGTCCTTTCATCCATCCTCTTCCCTGCAACCAAAGTGATACCTTGACAATTGGATCACTTCAAACCCATGCTTAGAAAGCCTTGTGACTCTTAGGAAAAGACTCTGTCTCATACTCCTTATTGTTTATTCCCAGCCACAGGGGACTTCGGCGGTCCATCACTCATACCAGGGTCCCTTCCACTGCAGGGACTTCACACATCCGTCGCCTCTGTAATGCCATCTCCTGCCCCTTTAACCCCAACTCATCCTTCAGGTTGCAGCTCAGCAGCACTTCCTGAGGAAAGCCACCCTGATTTCCTTGACTGGGCCAAGTCCCCTCGAACACATACCTCTCCCACAGAACCCTTGGGACAGCTGTCATTTAACATTCCACGCAATTATTTTTGTATACAGTTTCTTTTAATAACTGTGATAAAAGCGGAAACCGTGTCTGGGTTTTGCAGGTACCTTTGCTGAATGAAAAGACAGAGATAAGATCAATATGAAGCAAAATGGAAAATGTGCCCTGAGAAAGATGCAAACGACTCCTGCAGGATTTAAACCAGACCTCTTGCCTTTTACAAGGGGTCCTTCCTGGGAATTTCTCAAGGTCTCTTCTCCCCAGCATTGCAATGTGACATGGCATTCATAAGAGGAAGGGAAGGGAAACTATCATATCTTTTGCTGTCCTTCCCTCTCCCAAGTCCAGAGATGAAGGAAGCAAGGGAAGAAGTAAGGCTCCCATATAGGAGGACAGTGGCCCTGTCTACGTTTGTCTTCAATAAAGGCAGGGCAAGGAGGTAACAGCCCCAAACTTACTGAAACAGCTATTCTGGGTAAAACTGCTCCTAAGAACCCCTGACAAATCCATCATCTCTGTGGAAGACTTTGCAGGATGTAGGTCAGCCACCTTATACGGACTGAGTATCACTGTCCCTCCTTGAAATGGTGATGGAAGTCTCTCTCCTTCCTCAACAGTCCATTTCTTCTTGAAATTCTGCTGCAATTAATTTCCCCATTGTCCATCTAAACTGACTGCATTTAAAATGCAGGAGCTGCCCACATTGATACAACTCTTATTAAGAAATGTCTGCCCTTCCCTCTTCCGATACCCAATGTCTCAGGAGCAGCCCTAGGTTCTGTCCAGCCACTCTGGTTGCTCACTGCCTCGGGATAACACAGCGTGGTGGTCAAGAGCCTGACCCAGGCTCACAATGGTGGGCTGTGGACCCCAGGACCAAGGAACTGTGGCCCTGGTTTCCATAAAATGGGTTGAAAGACAGCACCTCATTTACTGAGTTGGAAGAATCCACGAAATACCTTTTTGAAGATCTAACTGGCTTTATTAAATGATTCATGAATTGGGCAGCACCCCGTCTCTCAAGAAGGAAGGCATTCCTCCACAAAACATTCCTACCACAGTGCCTGACGCACTACATGTGTGTGATGATTAACTATTAGTATGGTTAATATATTAAGGAAGCCTCAGGTATTCACTGAAATGAGCTCCTTACTCCCAAACCCAGAGGCTTATAAAAAAAAAAATCTCTGTAGAAAAATTCTCAGGGTAGAACTCTAAACACTTGTACCTGTAAGATAACACAGTGACCTATAAGGAGACAGTGTTCGCTGTAGCCCTGCCAGAGACGACAGTGGAACCATGACCTACATCCTAGTTACACATCCAGGAACTAGTCATTAGTTACACCCACTCAAAAAATAAGGATGTGGGTGGCTCTTTCCCCCCCCACCCCCATCACAATGTATATCTTGTGTTTACTCAGTGTACTGTAAAGCTCAGAATACAAAGCACTATTTATAAGCTTCTTTCTTTTGGCAGGAGGTGAATACATTCAGACATCCACCAGCCAAGTCCAAATCTGAGATGTACAAACTACACACGTATACAGGATAACGGAATCTGCTAAGAAAACAGGGAAGGCGGCCCCAGCAGGTAGGTCTTCACAGCCACTGGGGACAACTGCTCCTTAGTAACACCTGGCTCTTCACACCTGCACTGAAATCCTCTACAGGAATTAAATGTGGAAGGAAAATGAATATTTTACCAGGGAAGGTTTTCATTAAAATAGCCTCACATTTTTTTTTTCCCTCAGGCACCTCATTTTATCCAGGGAAAGTTGTGTGAATATAAGTAAAATAAATTTCTAATCTGCATAGGAAATGATTTGGTTATCTGGTTACCCATCACCCAGGGCTTTGTCCTGAAAACCAAGGCTGTGCAGGATACAGGTGCTAGGTATAAAGAAAGCCACTAAATGAAGAAACCATTCTACTGTGCTATTGCAAGAGAAGTCCAGAAGCTTCTTTGTCACTGCTTTGAGCCAGAAAAATCAGTTGTAGCTTCTGCTTTCTATGTGTTCAGTTTTTTTTTTTTAAGATGTATTTATTTGAGAGAGAGAGCGAGCATGTGAGCATGCAAGTGGGGGGAGGGGCAGAGGGAGAGAATCTCAAGCAGACTCCATGCTAAGTGCAGAGCCTGACGTGGGGCTCAATCTCACAACCCTGAGATCACGACCTGAGCTGAAACGAAGAGTCGGATGCTCAACCGACTGCACCACCCAGGCTCCCCTCTAGGTACTCAGTTTTGTTTTTTTTTTTTAAAGATTTTATTTATTTATTTGAGACAGAGAGAATGAGAGAGAGAGAGCACATGAGAGGGGGGAGGGTCAGAGGGAGAAGCAGGCTCCCTGCCGAGCAGGGAGCCCAGGTACTCAGCTTTTAGACAACATTTCCCAATCTTGGTGGAAGAAGGCCAGCCTGTTGGGGTCCATGAGCCAGAAAGGGTGAGAATAAGCCTCTGGGATGGCCAAGTGTATTCCATGGCTCTCCGAGGACCCTCACATCTCAGGGGCAGCTGTTTGCCCCAGGATCTATCAGAAAGCAGTCTGCCCAGGGTATTCTTTTCAGGGATCATTTCTGAAAGTCTGCACCACATGCCAAAGGCATTACCTTACTCAGTTTCAGACAATACTAATGGATGACTTTAAGATTAGGGATGAGTGACTATTAAAGAGCTCAGCAATATTCTGCCTCCACTGGTCAGATTTTATATAAGTACTCCTCTCGAAAAAGATTATATTCTATGCAAAATATGGTTTCCAACACTGACAGTATTCATCAACACGTCTTGTCTTAAGAGTGTTTCCGGGGCGCCTGGGTGGCTCAATCAGTTAAGCAGCTGCCTCCGGCTCAGGTCATGATCTCAGGGTCCTGGGATCGAGCCCCGTGTCGGGCTCTCTGCTCAGCGGGTGGTCTGCTTCTCCCTCTCCCTGTGCTCATGCTCTCTCTCTTGGCTCATTCTCTCGCTTTCAAATAAAAAAAAAAAAACTAAAAAAAAAAAAAAAGGAGTATTTCCTGGTGGCTGCTTGCCAGCCAGGAAGAACAGCAGGCAGAGTGAGGCCTACAGGTCTGACTTGTCTCGCCAGAACCAGAACATTGAAAGGCCTGAAGCCTCTTCCATGAATAGCAGGGCCTCAGAGACTGTGTTTGGGAAGGACAAGTGCCCTGAAGCCTGACTGACTTCTGTCCCCTGGGGCAGTTCCTGGGGGTCTATAACAAGGATGGGGGGTGGGGGGACCAGACCCTCACCATCAGCACATGCTTTTCTGGCTGCAACATTCTGAAGTTCCTTTAACACTTTGTCCGAGGGGAGGTAGGGTGAGGAAAAGCAAAGCCAGTGGCCCTGGGGTAAGACAGAGCGAGGTTTGACTCCTAATCATGCTCTCCTTCTCTTTCTAAAATCTCTGACTTTCCATCTCTAAGGTGGGGACACTCAAGAGCAGTAAGCAGCTCCTAGGTTACTGTAAGGATGAGAAGAGATGATGAAAGTGGGGCACTTAGTACAGTGTCTTCTCCTCCCTGCGAAATCTTCCTTCTTCACCCCTGGAGGGAACTTCCTCCCTTATAGGTAAGCCTCAAAAATAAGGTTTTGTTTTTAAGTCACCCATGAAGCACCCTCCTGATTCACTGGACTGGGTTCTGGGAGGTCTTCTGCTATTTCCCAAAACCAAATACAGGCTCAAAGGGCATTTTTGAAACAAACTAAAAATAGACAAAACAAGGTACTCGAAGCAATTCCAAAAATGTTTTCAGCAACACTTCTGGAGTTGGGTGTACAATCATCCACAGTGACTGCCATAAAAGCCAAATTCATTTATAGGTTAAGTACCTTTAAGCTTTCAGGTGACCTCACAACTTTACAATTGCCATGAGTCACAACTTTTTAGCAAGTTCCACACTAAGGGCTTTATGCCTCTTCATATCCTCATCCTACCTCATCCAGCTGTGACTCCCACAGTGGGGACTCTCCAGATACTATGTTGGAGAAAACAATCAGACACCACCAACAGGTGACCCCCATTACTACAGATTTCAAGGACTTCTCAAAGATGTTTCTATGGAACTCTCTTTTTGTTTTAAAAAGTAAAACAGGGGTGCCTGGGTGGCTGAGTCAGTCAAGCGACTGCCTTCAGCTCAGGTCATGATCCCAGGGTCCTGGGATCGAATCCCGCATCGGGCTCCCTGCTCATCTGGGAGTCTGCTTCTCCCCCTCCCCCTGCTCATGCTCTCTCTCTCGCTCACTCTCTTTTAAGTAAATAAATAAATCTTAAAAAAAAAAAAAGAAAAGTAAAACAAACTACACAATTGAAAACCAGGCAAGAGACCTGAACAGGCACTTCACAAAAGAGGATATCCAACCAGCACACACATGCAAAGACACTAAGCTTCACGTGGTGATAAGGGAAATACGAACTGAAACCGTAAGAAGAGACCTCTACACAAACATCTGAAATAGCTAAAATGAAAATGACTTTGACTCAGACTAAATATTGGCAAGAACGTGGAAAAAGGGAACTCCTGTTTCGCACCAGATGGGGCTATAAATTTGAGTGATGACATACTGGAAAACCTCTTGGCTGTATCTACTAAAGCTAAATGTACTCCTGTCACAAGACCCAGCAAGTATATCCACAGGCACATACCAGCAATGCATACCTACGTGCACCAAAAGACCTATCTACATGAATGCTCACAGCAGCTTTATAACAGCCCCCACCTGGAAACAGCACAAATGTCCACAATTAAGAACTGTGGTATACTGATACAACAGAATATATAATCCAGCTTCTGCTCCATGAGCAATAGGCATGACTCTCACAACATTGCGAGAAAGAAGTCAGACACAAAAGGATACAAAAGAATGACCATACTCATACAAAATTTAAAAACTGGCAAAAGTGACCCAGAGTGTGAGAAGTCAGGACAGTGGCTACCATGGAGGAGGAGGTTACCAGCTGGCCCACGGAGAGATTCTGGGGTGCTAAAGTGGCACTTTCTCTCTTCATCTGTGTTAAGACTAAATGGATGTGTTCGTGGGGTGGAAATTCCCTACATCGGACCCGTGTAATCTGTGCTGGTTTCTGTGTGTATATAAAGTTTCAAAAAAACCCACTTTTTAAAATTTTTATTTTTTTATTTTTTAAAGATTTTTTATTTATTTATTTGAGAGAGAGAGAATGAGAGAGAGCAAGCACATGAGAGGGGGGAGGGTCAGAGGGAGAAGCAGACTCCCTGCCGAGCAGGGAGCCCGATGCAGGACTCGATCCAGGGACTCCAGGATCATGACCTGAGCCGAAGGCAGTCGCTTAACCGACTGAGCCACCCAGGCGCCCCAAACCCACTTTTTTTTTTAAAGCAAACCCATCTAAATGCCTCCTCCTGTGCAAAGCCAAACAGGGCAAACTTATTCAATTGTCCCTTAGTATAAATGTATGGGAGCGCTTGGGCCTAGTGCGAACAGCAAGAGGCACCGGGTCCTGCACCTCACCTGTGCCTGCCCCCAGCCCCGAACTGGGTGAGCCCATGACTCGGAGGGAGTTTGACTCCCTGGGCCTCACTGCCCTCATCTAGAGAAACCAGCGGGGTAATGAGGAGTCTTGGATAAAATCCAGGGAGGGCACTCTGTAGACCATAAACTGGCAGGACATTATCACATACCACAGCAGACGCCGTTGAGAAGCAGGAGAACCTGCGGAGAGTTAGGGAGATTTTGAGGAGCTCTGGGGGGGTCCTTTCAAGAGTTTTAGGGGCCAGTAGCGTAGGTTCTCTATTCATGAAATTTCCTTTCAATGCCAACATGAGTTATTACACTTTCCGTTTGCACAGCTGTCTCATGAACTGCTCTGTAATAAGCTTTCCATCATAAACAGCACTTTTCAGCCCACATTTGGAAATGATACACACTCTTCAACTGTAAAGTAAGGGTAAGTACCCAACAGTACCCGTCTCTGAGGGTGGGTCATGCAGACAAAAGGAATCGGTATTTGTGAAGTGCTTAGAATCGTGTACTATGTTAGCACATAATAATCTCTAGGGAAATGTTAAATACTAAAAATAAGAGACTGACAGAAAAACTAATGGACTACACAGTGGAGGGGAATCCCGGAAGAAAGCAGCTGTCCAGCTCAGTCTATTTCTATTGATGTCAGACATGCTAGGCCTCGGGGATACAAAACTGAAGATCCCAGCTTTGGGAGGAGTTCACAGCCCAGTGGATAAAAATCAGCTACTGGATAGATCAGTGACTATGTGGTTGGCAATGTGGATGAATTTGGAAATACGTCCATTTTATAAGCATTGGGCTCTTTTTATAAGCATCAAATATCTACCTTTAGGGTAGGGTTGTTTTGTTTTTTTTTTTTAAACTATTGTTATAGTTGCGTAACGATTTAATTTTAAAAGGCCTTAATTCAGGAACACCCAGCTTTATATACCTGGCTCCTCCTCAGCAGCAGGACAGCTTCCTTACTGCGACTTAATGATAGGGTAGATGAAATTCTTGAAGGATAATAGGAACTTCTCAACCACTAGATACTGCTGGCTTTCACCTGACACTGTGTGAAGCAACATTTTCCCCGGGCGGTCTGAAAACAGAGAGCTGGGTGATGCAGACCCTCTCTGACCAAGCTTCCTTACCCACCATGGTCATGGGAGGCAACGAGATTAGAGCACACACCCTCACTCGCCTCAGAAATCGGATCTTTCCCACTTCCGAGCAACACTCCACCTCCACCTTCTGGAAGGACAGTAAGTGCCAGTGAGGCCTAGTGTGTTGGGCTTCAACCTGATTATCTTGTCGTTGATTATTTGATGTTGGTGCAATGCCTAGCCCCAGCACTGTAACAAAGCGAACAATCTCGTTCTCTTCAAAATCGGGCATGAAAGATCCACACGTGTCAATCCACAAAACAGTCAAACAAGAGGGTAAAATGGGGCCTCACAGGATAAATTACCATCATAGGGAATGCAAGGGAACGCAGGCTGTGAAGGCTTGGAGACTAGCTGATTTACTGCACTTGGGGTTTTGTTAAAACCTTAGGAGCTATTCGTGTCTATTTTTTCCCAGCAGAAAGTGAAAAGGATCTGTCCACGTAATTGAAATGCAAACACGATCTCTTATTTCCTCTCACTTCAAATGATGATAAAGGAGATGGAAACAGAAGTTAGCAAGCCCCGACTCACCTGTGTAACCCCACGCAGATGCCCGCTACCTCACTACCTCAGCCAGCACTGGGGAGTGACGGGACATCCTCTTAGAGCTCAGAAAGCCCTCACAGGCCCTACTCATGCTAGCCTCAAGAACCAGCCCCATGAGCCAGGCCGGCCAGGGCTACTGGTGTCCCCAGGAACATCAAGGAAACGAAGACCCCGTGAGGGCAAGTAACACAGGCCCCAGGTTGGAAAATTACAGCCAGTGCCAACATTTGGTTCCTACGTCTTCCTCGTCACTTGTTTCCCATTAACTTAATTCAATCCAAACTTTCCAGAGTTAATAGACTCATGGAAGGCAAATTAACGAAGCGCCTAGATTTTCTAAAGTCAACAATGAAGCAGATATTTTCACCCTCATCCCCAGAAACTTTCACCCATGCTGCTCATGAAGTGCAGTGGTTTGCATCTTAGCTCCCTTCATTTCCTCCCGTCTGGGAAGGAGATAAAGGTCACTAAGTGAGTGGGGGGGAAGGCAGCTAGGCAGGGATGGGCAGAGACCACCATACTAAGGAATGGGAGCACCAACTGAGCAGCTCAGCGATGACCTTCTGGTCAAATAGAAACCAACACTGGGGTGTCTGGGTGTCTCAGTCGGTTAAGCATCTGCCTTCAGCTTAGGTCATGACCCCGGGGTCCTGGGATCGAGTCCCACATCGGGCTCCCTGCTCAGCGGGGAGTCTGCTTCTCCCGCTCCCTCTACCACTCCCCCTGCTTGTGCTCTCTCGCTCTCAAACAAATAGAATCTTTAAAAAAATAAAATACTTGTGCTCTCTCTCTCAAATAAATAAAATCTTAAAAAGAAAAAAAAAAAAAGGAGAAATCAACTCCATCAAAGCCGAGTAAAGACTCAACACCTAAAAGTTATCCGGACTCAGCTGAGACTAGCATAGTGACTTTACCAAAGCTACGGTAATTTGAAAACCAATAAGCAAATGAATCCTGAGGACCAGGATTCATATTTCATCCCCTCCATCCTCTCCCCACCCAAACCCCATCCGCACAAATCAAAAACCTCCGTGAAGCCCTTGGCTTTCTTCCATATATTCTTTTCCCTTAGTCCTAACCGTGGAATTCTTAGCCCTTGAAGGAAGGAGAAGGCAAACAGGCAGTGTTCCAGGCCCATCAGGTTAGGCACTTTTCTGTGAGCTAGGTCTCACTCTGATGTTACAGATAAGAAAGCTGTAGCTCAGATGTGACTTACCTTGCCCAAGTGCCCCAAGCAAATTAGTAGCAGAGCCACTATTCAGAGCTACTCAGCTCTGTTTTAGTCCAAAGTCATCTGCTCCACACTGCATCGGCGTCTACTCAGAGTGATCCATGGCCCAGCACCAACCACGGCTGTGGGAGCTTGTTATAACTGCAGGATCTCCGGCCCCAAACCAGGCCTATGGAATCAGACTCAGCACTTTAACAAGATCCCCGGGTGTTTGTGCCCATGAGCTTGAGAAGGCCAGCTATGTCACAGTGCTGAAGAGGGAAGAAACATCTCTGCTGGCGGGATGGCAGCCTCAGCTCCAGTGGTGTTAAAAACTCCTGTAGTATCATGACTCTTGGATCCAAATACACTGATGTTGTGTAATGCCGAGTAGCACCTGAACCATGCTCCAGACAGATTTTTTTTTTTAAGGGCAGTCTTGACAGAGCTCCACAAACGAACTGGAAGATGACACTAAGACATCTATCATAGTCAAATCTTAAGGGAGAAGCTAAGCCTAGTGCCCTTTGGTGGTTCACAGTAAGGAAGCCCACATACGGAATTCGTCTCTGGAGGGAAGTCCAGAAACATACTCCAATCTGAAGATCCCAAGGCCACAAAAACTATCCCACTGACTCAGGAGCCACTTGGAACAAAGTGCTTTTAATTCAACGGAAGGACTTTGGATCAAAGAGTCACAGGAAAACCCTAGAAAGACCCCAAGACAAGCAAGGACAAAGGAATCATCTAGGTATTTTTTTTTTCCCCAAAAAGAAAATCTGGCCTGAAACGAATACGCTATTCCTAGATCTCTCTGACCACTTTTTTCTTACCATTCTCCTTTCACTCCAGGCTTCTCGCTTTTTTACTGTGATAGAATTCATACCCCATAAAATTCACCCTTTTAGAGCGTCCAATTCAATAGTTTGTAGAGTATTCACAAAGTTGTGTAATTATCACCACTCTCTAATTCCAGAAACATTTTTCATCACCCCAAAAGGAAATCTGTACCCATCAATAATCACTCCCCATTCCCCCCCCCCCCCCTGCCCCCGCAAAACACTAATGTACGTTCTGTCAATATGGATTTGCCTATTCTGGACATTTCATACAAATGGAATCATACGACAGTGGCCCTTTGTGTCTGGCTTCTTCCACATAGCATGTTTTCAAGGTTCATCCATGTAGCACGAATCAAACTTCATTCCTTTGTATGGCTGACTGGTATTCCATTGTATGGATACCCCACACTTTGTTTATCCATTCATCAGCGGGTGGGCATCTGGGCTGTTTCCACCTTTTGGCTGTTACAAATAATGCTGTTGTGAACATTTGTGTCCAGGTGTTTGTGTGAACATGTTTTCTGTTCTCTTAGGTATATGCGCAGGATTGAAACTGGCCCTCAGGTACCTCTGTGTTTAACATTTTGAGGAACTGCCTGTCTTCCAGAGCAGCTGCACTACTACGTTCCCACCACCAATGTAACGCAGGAGGGTTCCCATTTTTCCACAGCCTCACCAACAATTGTTCTTCTATGTCTTTTTGATCACAACCATCCTGATGGGTGTGAGGTGATACATGGTTTTGATTTGTACTTCCCTAATGACTAATGGCGTCCACCATCTTTTCATTCGCTTATTGCCATTTGTATATCTTCTTTGAAGAAATGTCTATTTAAAGCCTTTGCCCATTTTAAAATCGGGTTGCCTTTTTAATTGCTGAGTGGTAAGACTTCTTCCTTCATGCTATTTTTTGAAACTCCAGTCACACCCTCTCTTCCTGGAAAGCTCTTCCAAATACCCAAGACTCTTCGGCGGGACTTCCCTCTGTACTTGGACCCGCTGTCCCCTAGAGGCCTAGAAACACTTTGAGTCTCTCTTTGTTCCCAGGTGCCCTTCCTTGTTTTTAATCTGAGTGTTGGGCCCTCCTCTTTCTCCACAAGTAGCTCTTCTGTGGTCCCCGGAACTCATGGCTACTTCAGTGAATTCACAGAATCAAGAAAGAGCAACAGGTTCTTTGACCACCAACACAGACTCACTCAGTCTCACTCTGTGTGAGGCATGATCCTTCTCCTGTGTGCTCTGAAAATTATTTACATTCAGGCACAGGCACAAGCCTTCATACTCCTGCTCCATTATGCCACCAACCTAAAATGCCCCTTCTCTTCTCTACAAAAGTACAACCACCCATCATTTACATTTTCACAGTTTATCCCCGCCATGGAGATGTTCTTCGCCACCACAGCTTAAAATGGTTTCTCTCCACCCTGAAATATAGTAATCACCTATAGACTCCATTAATCAATCGATATTCATTATTTAATGAACGCCCCTATATCATAGGGATAAACTAGGTGAAACCAGCCCACCCATAGTTGATGTTAATTACCATATTAGAATTGTTGGGATGTGCTACTTTGGTAATGGAGTATTAGAAGATCCACATATAACCTCAAAAATGTTGCATTCTGGGAAACGTTTAATTGATTAAATATAACCAAGATTTTGTTGTTGAGACTTTTAACTCAGAGACTGCGATATGATGATGCACATGTTGAGAATCTCTAAGAGGGAAAAATAACAGGCAGCGCTTCCACATTGATCTGCCCTTTTCAAGAGCACACCTATTAACCACCACCCCAATAGGATTCTTCTGATGTACTCTGGAAACTGCTAAGCTAATTCAATTGTTGCTTAATTCTATCAGCTGGACAGCATGGAGTGGAAACCATATTTTCTACCTGCATAAGGAATCAAATTTGCTTTGTTTTAGAATATTGTCAATTGGAAGTCACTCTATTTCCATGTCAGTTTATAGAAAAAGAAAAAAACACACATTAAAAGTGTTCATAATTTTGAAGACCCATCCAGATTTCTGAAATTGGAAAATGATAAAATGTGGAGGAAAAAAATGTATTTTAGAATTGCGTTAGCACCATACAACCCAAGTTTTAGTTTAAGCACGCTCTAGGAAGGTGGTGGAGAACAGTGTTCCCGGAATGGGCTGTGACTCTCTCTGACCCAGAACCATCCAAGGACCAAAGAGAAATAAGGTATCGTAAGGACAGTCTCACAACAGACTTACCCAAGGGAGCGAAGATACCAAGTTGGTCATGTGCTAAGAAAAGCTAATGACAGAGATAAGGAAAGAAGCCTCCCCCACACTGGAAAGGCAAGCTTAGCAGGGAAAAGTAGGGGTAACACCCAAAATATAAACATCAAGTTATGGGAAAGAATTTTAAAATAGAAACGTTCCCTACTCATGTTAAGTAGGAGAAACCATTTAAATTAGCTAGTGAATCTGAAGAATTACAACCGGAAGGTGTTTCTTCACTGTGTGCTGATTACCATCAGGAAGACAGGCAGGGGCCTTGCAGTTTTATCTACTAAAACACTAAATGGTACACTTGAGTTTTTGAATAGGTCTCTGATTTTACTGATAGGTCTTTCTAGTGCTAATCATATTAAAACTAAAACAAAGCACAAATGGAGAGCTAAGATAAAGCATGCGGTCAGCCGGGATTCCGTTTGGCAAGGCAACACAAGAACTTATTAAAGTGTTCATCTCCTCTTACACCTAGTCATTTGGGTGCTACATAAACCTTATTTTTTCTGTAGGATGTCATCTCAGGAGCCCTCCCAACTCAAGCAGGCTCCCTCCCAAGGCCTCTCTGATACAAAGAAGTTAAAGTTCAAGGCCACAACTAGTCATGGTGGGCTCTCGGCCCAGCACGCTAGCTTGGGGGACAAGGAGAAGAGCTTAAGATTGGGTTGTGCCAAACAGTGCTTGATTATCAGCGAAATGATACCGAGAGGCTGATACTGCACGGCTGTCCTGAAAGTCAGCCTTCCTCCCCCTCAGAGTGAGAGAGGATCTCAGTCACGGACGACACCACCATTCGACAGAGGAAGGGAAGGCCTCTGCCAGGTCTGACCATCACAGAACATCTGTCATAGAGTATACTTCACCTTCCCCCACCCTGCCAGGTCTGGGTAAGCCGTTCATTCAGAGAAGGCACCACATTGCCAGGTTTTTTTTTTTTTTTTTTAACACTTCCTTATTCGACCTGCTCTCCAATCTTAAGGTTCAAGCTGCCCTAACTTTATGCATCCCCTCCACACAAATGTCTGAGATCCCCAAAGAAAGGAAGAGGGTAGTTGTTGGATTTATAAATATTGGGGTCACCAATCTCAGTCTACTCAGGAGTCACCTAGTAACCAGGGACTGAGGATTTTACAGTGTGTGATTTCTGTGTGGGTAAAATGCATTCATTTGAAGAGCAATCAGAATTACAAAACTGGACAATGGGAAGTGGACACAGGTACTGGAAATATAGTGTTTTAGGTAAGTTCCAAAACACCCTGTCTTACGTGAAGTATTAAAATAATTGCATTTCAGAACAAACCTCACCTCTGTCTTTCTCTCTCTCACACACAGCCCTCCCTGCCGTAAGTCATTTTATTGGCATGGTCCCTGGACTTAGCAGCACTGGCATCACCTGGAACTAGTTAGAGATACAAATTCTTGGGCCCCCCTACCTCCACCCTAGACCTAAAGAATCAGAGACTCTGCCAGCGCAGGCCAGCAATCTTTGTTTTAACAAGCCCTCCAGTTGACTCTGATGCTCACGCTTGAGAATCCCTGCCCTAGGATTAGGGAAGATGCAGCACCAGGGAGGCTCAGGAGCCCGATAAAACCCTTACTAGCTGAGTGAGAGGAAATCCCACCCATTCTTGTCTCTGGTGACTATTGGCTCTTAATCTCAGACTGATGAGGGGTTGAGTCCTTAGTTCAAGGTCACTGTTGGAGACCAAGTCAGAGCTCCAGCCCAGGGTCTGCTGACTCATCAGCCTTAGGTGTCTTCACAGGGGTCTAGCTGACATGCCAATTCTGGGGCCCAGGACTCTGAACATTGGTAAGGCAACCCTGGAGCTCTCCTAATCTACATCATGCTTCTTCCCTCAGATAAATATGAGAGCTCGAGCCTCAATCCTTAAAATCAAGAGAGGTGGATTTTAGGAAAAGAAAAAAAAAAGATACACAGCTATTTCCAAAGACCTGAGCAACTAAGCCTCTTGGTGAGGAGTGGGTAGAGGGGAGAAGAGTTAGGTGTCTTAGTATAATTAAAAGAATTCATTAATTCAGAAAAACTGAGTAAAGAGCACAGCCACAATAAGACCTGAACGGTGCTTTCAAGTTTTCTTAGAACCTTCATTTCTATTATCTCACCCAAGTCTCAAACAATCCTGCAATGAAAGGAGATAAGGCCCCTAGCATCCCCATTTGATAGAAGAGGAAACTGAAGTTCAGAGTGGCTACTTGTCTATCAGCTATCAAGCTAAAACTTGACCTCAGGTCTGACTCTAGAACCTGTGTACCCACGCCATGTGATTTCCACAGCTGGAAATCTGCCCCAAAGCAGATTAACCCTAAGGAAAAAGCAAAAAGAGAAACATACAGCAGAAATGGTGAGCCCCTAAAGCATGGCACTGGAGCAGTGTGTAGGTGGCCCTTTAAGAACTTAACACACAAACCCAACAGCCAAGGTGTTCAGCCAAAAAAAAAAAAAAAGGAGAGAAAGAGAGAGGCATATTTCTAGCCTGCATAATCATTTCTGGACCAATTCCCACTAGCAGCCTCTGAGGCGAACAGCGGCTCACTGCCTGGCTGAAGCTCCTCCACCACCACTAGCCACCTCCCCCGCCCCCCCCACCCCAGGGTTATGACAGCGCAGCTCTGACTTGTGTGCAGGCAAAACCCCAAAACTCAAAACAAGAAGTGAAAAAAGTGGAGCTAGAAGAAACCAGCAGCATCCTCCACACCCCGGCAATCTGCACAATGCCAGTTCCAGGGTCCTGGGGTAGCCTGCAACGCGATGTTAGGAGCCCGAGGGGTGAGGCGGACATTCTGGTGGACCCACTGGCCCTATTCTTTCCCACCCAGTGTCTGAGGAAGAATAATAAAAGAGAGGATTCGTTATGAAGTCCTGGGGCCAGAGCCCAAGGTAGATACAATCCAGGCACCCTCTCCTAAGGAGCAGAATGTCAACTCAAACTCTCCACCTGGTCCTTCCCTTCAAGTCCTGTCCTCTGCGAAGATGAACAGGATGGGGTTGGCGGGGTGCTGTAAACCTGAGGAAAGGCTGGAGGAGAAACTGTACCATCCGCCTACCCCAGACATGTTGCCCCATGTGCGTGGGGCTCGATTCCGACCCGCGCTACTCGCGCTAACTCGAAACCCCGCGCCCTTGACCACGTCGGAGGTTGGGGAGGGGGCAGCGCCCAGCTACACGCCCTGAAGGTAGGGAGCCCTGCCGCCCGGACAGCCTACCTCAGTTTTGGCAGGAATGATCTTCCTAGAAGACGCCACGGAAGCGAAGATCTGGTGATTCGCGGATTTCAGCCAGGGGTGAGGAACTCAGCCCAGGGGCGCAGCGACCCACTCGGCTCCTCCACACTGGGACCTCGGGGCGGCACCCTCGGGACTCATGCTACCGCGGGGACAGTGCGGGAAGATGGGGTCCATCCTCAACTTTCTCGGAGGAAACTGCTCCGCTCCGCGGCTTGCCCAACCCTTCCCGCACACCGGGTCCCAGGTCTGGGGAGAACCAGGGACCGAGTCCCTCACTGCGCGCACAAAGCAGCTGCGCCTGGGCGCGCAGCCCCCTCTCCCGCCGCCCGCCAACTTGAACGCGTATCTCTGGGCGCCTGCCTACTCCTCTGGCCCCGCAACGGGATCGCTGCCCCGGCCACCCGCATCGGACGGAGCGCGGGGCGCCCTGACCGCCGCGGCTGCTGCAGCCGCATCTCCCCCCACCCCCCAACTCCGGCCTGGCCTCTGCCTCGCCCGCCCGGCGCCCCACGCCCCGGCCCTACCGTGCAGCCCGGCTGGTGCCCGGGCAGTGCCAGTGCGCGGCACGCGTCCCAGCCGGCGAGGCTCCTCCCCGGGGGCTGTCCCGCGCGGGGCTCCGGGCTCCGGACAAGGCTCGGCCCGCCCGGGCGCTGGCTCGCCGCCGCTCGCGGCTCCCGCGCGGGCTCCTGCTGCCGCGCGCCCAGAGGGAGGGGTGGGGGGGGGGAACTCCCGGCAACTCCAACTCCAGGCGCTGGAGCTCCAGCTGCAGCCGCGCGCCCGCCCGCCGCCGAGTGCGAGCGCCTGCGAAGCAAACCTGCCCCCGCGGCCGCCTCTGAGCATGCCCAGTGCTGCCGGGGGCGAGCCCGAGCGCCCTGGCCCGGGGCAGAGAGCTGCGGCTGGGAGCCGGGGACCCGCCCCGGGCTCCGGACTGCGGGACGTGGGGCGGGGGAGGGAGGGACGGGCCAGTGCCTGGGAGGGGGCCCTGGAGCCAAGCACCGTGGGAGGGTGGGGGGGGAATCGTGTGCGGAGGGCAATGCAAGTTTCACGGGTTGTGAGAAGTTTGTGGGCTGGAAAGGTAAGCTGCTTCTGTGAGTCTCTCTGCAAGACTGAAAGGACAAGGAAGTATTTATTCTAACAGTAGAGAACGAGTGGATCAAGCACATGGGTTTTATCCAGTGCAATCAAGCCTGGGGTTGCAAACCCAAAGCGCTAACGGGGCCTGGCAGGTAATGCAAATAAGTGAGCCAGCTAGGATGCGGAGCGGTGGAGAGGGCTCTAAAGGCACACTGTTCTAAACGCCCAGTGCTGTCATGGAAGAATTCAGGCCTACTTTTGCTAGATTTTCTGATTTTTAAAGGAATGACAGAAAGTTCGTTTTTTTTTTCTCATCCTGATTTTTACATCTTGATAACAAGTACAGGTTTTTAACAACACTGGAGCAAACAAAATATACCTGGGTTCCTTCTCTGCTCGGCCCCACAGAGAGCTAATTTGAGGATTGTGATTTCTGCATTTTTTTTTTAGCAAAGAGGTGCTGAGTGCCCACTGTGGTTTAGGAAGGCACTGGAAAGGATCCAAGATGATTCAGATGGCCATCAAAGTCCTACCAGTTACTAAGGGAAATGGGTTTTCCAGACAGAAGAGGGCTAGGGATAGGTGCTGGGGCATTCGAGAATAGAAGTTACTGGTGTGGAAAGGGGTAATGAGAACTAACTTTTGGGAAACATCATTAATAAAAGTATCCAAGGGGGAAGTCACTGCAGGATCAGTTAACAGTGCCCTGCAGAGGCATTTTGGAGTCTGAAGAAAAAGGAAAAACCTACTGGACCCTGTCTTTATTTTAAATTTTGATATTTTTCATCATGCACTTTTTGCATTAATTTTTAAAATATTGCATCAAAATATTTATAATGGTTTCTGAGTTCCTTGACATCCCCTTAAGTTTTGTGGCACACCTCACCCTAGCCTGTGCCCTGCTGGGGTACTATGTGGTAGTACACCTGCTTAGAGTGTAAGGGGCAAGAAATAGCATACTGAAATGGGAAAGGGGGTTGGAGCAATGGATGGAGGCTGGGGCAGAGCACTTGACTGCCAATTTTTGGAGCCTGAACTTCATTCAGTTGCTAGCAAAGATGCTGGGGGAAGAGAGTGACATAATCCGGACCCAGCTCTAGGAAGATGGGCTGCTACAGACCCAAGAAGGTGGTTTGGAGGGGAAGAATGGGAGAAATGGGGATACCTAGGGCACCTTCACCGTTGCGGTCTTATGAAAATCAGACGCATTTCCGTAACAAAGTCACATGTACTCTGCTTGGAATTGGAGAGGCGTGTGGTGGGGCTGAGTGCCTACAGGTGGGACTCCCAGGTCCTGGTCTAAACCTGGGTTTCCATGGGCAAGAGGCTCCACCTCGAAGCTGCCTTTTCCTCATGTGTGAAATTGTCGGACGATTCTCATAGCGGTTTTGTGAGGATTCAGACAAATAGGTCTGCCTAAGGGCTTTGAAAACTGAGAGTTTAAGCAAATATAAAGCATTGTTCTTACCTACATATCTATATGAAATAGAATGTAGACAAAGAAGTTCTACGGCTTTACAAAAGTTGTCTTAAGCAGGAAGCTTCTTTGATTTAACAAACCCTTTTACTGTGTGTGGGATTCTGTTGACAAATCTTTGGAATCAGCTTTTGGGTAATTGGACAATTTTGTGAATTAAGATATCTCTGTACTTGTTCCTACTGCCAGTCACTCAAAATGACTCCCAGCCTCTGTACGGCTCCCTCTGTCTCACCTGCAGGTCATCAGTCCAGTCTTTGCCTCAGTGAGACACCTGGGACTTACCTCGTGCCCTGGATCACTGTCACAGCAGGTGAGTTCCTTGGTTGCTACATTCATGGAGAACAAACCACCACTTGTCTATGGGAAGCATTTTATGCATGCAGAACTCTCAAAGAAAAAAAATGCTTGGGTGTTTACACAAGAAGCCTTCCAGAAGTTATGGAAAGGAGGAAGTACCTAGCCCTGGACCTATCACATAACAGGTAGTTACAAATATTTGCAGAATATATAGCAATTTATATCATCCAAATCTTCTGTTTACCTCCCACAGACCCTAAGAATTCTTTCTTTTTTTTTTTTTAAGATTTTATTTATTTATTTGAGAGAGAGAGAAGGAGAGACAGTGAGAGAGTACAAGTGGGGAGGAGAGGGAGAAGTAGACTTCCCGCTGAGCAGGGAGCCCGATTCGGGGCTCAATCCCAGGGTCCTGGGATCATGACCTGAGCCAAAGGCAGACGCTTAACTGACTGAGCCACTCAGACACCCCTCTAAGAATTTTTTCTAAAAAATCACAATAATGATAAAATTGTGAAGAAGAACAAGAACAGGATATAAACGTTTCTAAAAGATATAAACAGGATATAAACATGTTCTTTTCCAAATAAAATGCTTTGTCTACTTAAATTTTATTAATTGTGTTTGTTTTTTAAATAATTTTTATTATTGGTAGTAAATAATACATATTAAAAAGAAGCTCAGTCCAAAAGTCTCAGTAAAGAGAAAGTTTCCCTTTCCAAGAAGCATTGTTACCAGTTTTTTGCATCTGGTTACAGAAATATCCCACACACAAGAGCAAGAATAGTTAGGGGTTTTTTTTCTCTTGATGTCTAATCGTGAAACCGTAAAACTGAAAAATGCCTTATAGGTCATCTAAATGCCAAATTACAGACTTTTAAGTTACAATTATATTCTGGAATAGAAAAGGGAATCATGAAAGCAGTTTTCTCTTGTGGCACAAGTATACTCGTGGTCATAAGGACACCAGATCACATGGCAAAACCCTGCTTCTGAGCATTAAGTGGTACAAGAAAAAAAACTGCGTTCCCCTAGAGTTCTCCTGAAACCTATAATGCCTAGTTTCAACCTCAACCTAAAACACCCACAGATTTAGATGCCCTAGGTTGCCCGGGGCTGTAAAAGGAAGGGCTGTCTACATAACAAATGGAATGAACTGATATGGACAAAGACAGCTTGATCTAGGAAATTGTGCATTGTAACTATTTTTAACAGCCCATCACTTTTAGCATCATCAATCAATGTCTTCAAGACCAGTGAAGTCTGTATTTTTTTAAAAATTCTACACAATGTAGCTAACAGCTTTTCAGATTCTTTGTTCTGATGATGTGTTTTCAGGTAAGAAATTCAAGAAGTCTCAACTCTTAGGTTGATCCATGTGACACTGCCATTTTTCTTGGCCATAGTCCCTGGAATATTGGCAATATTATTTTGCTATTCCTAATGGTTACCCTGGCAATAACAGAATCACCCCCAGGCTAGGGCTATGTCTGTGGCTGTTGCATGTATGTATCAATTGGGAGTGAAACCTGTCACTTCTAGTGACATGATATGGTGGGATCTGGGAGACCCACAGCATTGAAATGGGCTTTGGGTGCTTATGCTAGGGACCCTATTCTGTTATGCACACAATTAGTATTGGTGTATGGTTTTACTCATTCAGGATTCTAGCTGGTTTATAATTGAAGTCCTCCTTTTTTGACTGAGTTGCCATGGTACACATTCTGTCCCTAATTTACTAATCAATATATATTAGCCATGTGTTTCCAATCAGATTGTTAGTTCCTTGAGTGCAGGGAATGAGTCTTAAAAATCTTCAATTTCCCTCATCCAATGCCTAGCTCAGAAGCCCATCAACAAACAGTTACCAGCTGTCTCCATTCAGGTGCATCATCGGGGACAGGAGACAAATAGCTGACCTCCAAAAAGAAAGAATCTGCTATTCTGAACACCTGCATAAGGATAAAATTGCATCTGTGATAATTTTCACAATCAAAGGTATGGGCTATTAAAAGTATATAATGGAAATAGTGAGGAGAGGAACAGGAACCAGAGCCGGGGTTGAGTCTGAAAAAAGCTGGATCCAGACCGTGGCTCCAGAACAGATGGAATTGGAAAACGGAGGACCCAGTGGACAGCGGGCAGTCGCTGCCCCGTTGACATCTACAGTCCCAAGTATGCCAGCATGTCCCTGGCCCGAGGGTACATTCTTTGATTGATGCATATGCACTGCATAAGCAAATGAGACTACATAAGCCCAAAGTAGCCTCCGTGGAGGAGATGACCACCTTCCATGCTGATGCCTATCTGCAGCATCTCCAGAAGCTCAGCCGGGAAGGAGATGACGATCATCCAGACTCTGTAGAATATGGGCTAGGTTATGACTGCCCAGCCACAGAAGGGATATTTGAGTACGCAACAGCTGTAGCAGGGGCTACAATGACAGCTGCCCAATGCCTGATTGATGAAATGTGCAAAGTAGCAATTAATTGATCTAGAGGGTGGCATCATGCAAGGATCATCTTCACCAGGAGTAGATTCCAGCTCAAGAAACCACTTTCTTTGCTCATCCAGAGGAAGCAACTCCTCATCCATTAAAGTTTGATCATGAGATTGTAGCAATTCAGTCACATCTTCAGGCTCCAGTTCTAATTCTAGTTCTCTTGCTATTTCCCCAAACCTTCAGTTTGTAGGAAAACACATTACTTGTGGAGCACAGTAAAGTAAAGCACAATAAAAAAGAAAAAGAAATAGTGGACAAAGGAAAGGAAGACTTTCTTGAAGAAATAATGCCCAAACTGAGGTCTGCAGGAGAAATATGAAGTAATTAGTAAGGAAAAAAAAAAGCAAAGAGAATTTCAAGCAGAATTTAAAAACAGCATGTGCAAAGGCACAGCCCTGGGAGGGAAGGTGAACATTTGGGAGGGATCTTAGAGGTCTTTAAGTTTAACCAGTCACTAACCCCATGGACTTTAGATGTAACTTAACATCTAATAAGAATATCTGCCATGAGGAAGCAAACTGTCCTCAGCAAGAAACATAAAACAATCTGATGTTCAGCAGCATGCCATGGTAGAAAGGGCAAGGGTTTGGTTTTAGACAGATTTGGGTTTGAACCTCTGTTTCATCTCCTTCTTGCTATATAACCTTGGGCAAAGTCTACAACTTCTCTAGATACCAGATTTCTTGTCTCATCTTACCATCTACGTATGGTATTCATTGGAGGATTAAAAGGGCACACATGTGTAATGTACATAGCACAGTACCTGACCCACAGCAAGTGCTGAGTAAATACTGCTTTCATCTCCTGACCACGCATCTTGGTAACTGCAAGAAAAATGGGCGGGGGAAACCCAGAATGTGTTTTGAGTTTCCAGTCTGAGCTGTTTCTTAGAAGCACGGCCTCTGCTACAAGCAATCATATTTTATCTCCCCAGATGCAGTATAGCATTCCTGTTTTCACAAAAAACAATTTAACATACATAGAAAATGCTTTAAAATTGGTTTACCTTCTCCTGTCCAGATATCCTAGTGTGTTTTCACCTATTACTATATTTCCAAAGAAATGGCAGGGGGGGAGGGGATAGATTAATACTTTAAAGATTTCAGCATTTGTATTTATGAACTTAGGACTCGATTTAGTAAGACATTATACAGATAAATCTAAACAGTGACTAGTTCTGAATTTCTATCACAAATAGCCAAGTATGACTCTTCTTCTCTTTTCACTTGACTTGCACGAATTAAAAGTCTTGAAGAGTAGTATTCAGCAGAAAAAAATATATATATATACACTAAGATTGTGTGTATATACACACACAATCCTGCAGCAGGAACTCCCCCTTAACTCAAACTTGGGTTTGTTGTATTAAGTTCGGAGTCTGTTAGACTGAACCATCCTAATGACTCCTTCCTTTATTTCAGCAATGTTTTCGAAAGACCTGTTTTTGGTTTAAAGTGACTGTCTCCACCAAGATCCAGCAAAGCAGCTAGGCTTTGAGCTAACAGAGAGTCCTTTATTCTGCCAGAACACAAGCAAGTCAGTGACCACATGGAGCTGCTCTCTCTCCCCCAGCTTCTGTGCTGCTAGTTTAGAGGAGAGAATGACGCAATCCATTCATATCTGAGATGGAGGGGGCTCCTCTGTGACATACAGCAGCTCCTCCTCTTCTGTATGTTCTGGTCCCATCGCCCTCCCAAGACAGCCACAGGGAAAGAAGCTCCTGCTACTCTGTCCCCAGAAGCTCTTTAGGCCCAAAGGACCTGCTCAGCCCCAGGCGGCCCTATGACGTCTGCTGCTGCTGCCTCATTGTAGGAACGTGGGCCCAGAACTTTAGCTGCATTTCCCAGGGCGCTTGTGTGGCGCAGTCCGTTGGGCGTCAGACTCTTGGTTTCTGTGCAGGCCCTGATCTCAGGGTCATGAGATTGAGCCCCACGTGGGGCTCTGCACTCAGTGTGGGGTCTGCTTGAGATTCTTTCTCCCTCTCCCTCTGCCCCTCCTGCTCTCGCTCGCTCTCTATCTAAAATAAATAAATAAATCTTAAACAAACAAACAAGCACGACCGCCCTTCTCAGACCAGCAGCTTCAGCATTACTTGGGAGCTTACAAGAAATCCAGATTCCTGCTCACCCCAGACCTGGCGAATCAGAATCTGCCTTTTAACAAGACTGCCAGGTAATTCGTTTGTACATTAAAGTTTCAGATGCACCGTCCAGGGCCACCCAGCCAAGAAAGACGGGGGAAAAAACAAAAAGCACTTTAAATAAAGGTGAAATGCATTTCCTTTGGCCCAGATGCCCTTTCTTCCTCCAATCGCCAGGCCTCATCTCTGTGTACCTAAATCCTACCCTGTCTTTCTTTGTTGAGCTGTCTGCAATGCCTCCTCTGGAAATCTTCATCAACTGCCAGAGGCATCTTTGAACTCGCTAACCTGTGTCTTACTGCAGTCTGTTTACACCATGCAAGTATCTTTGCACAGGTCTAATCCATCCTGTTCGAGGCTTGAGACTTGCCTGAATCTTCTTTATATCCTCTAGAGTGTCTAGCATGGTGGGCCCTGGGGGGAAATGCCTATTTATTTATTGAAACAAGGGAAGGGAGAGAAGAAAGAAACAGCTACGTTCATGAAGTAATTGCCTCTGAAAAATTGAGTGCAGCCCCAGCGATGGGCTTGAGCCTGCTTGAAACAGGAACCCGGGAACCATGTTACGTTCATCTTTAAAGAGCCCCAATACACCGGACATGGAAATGTCCCAGTTGTCCAGAAGCTAACTGGACCAGATCAGATTCAGACCCACCCCATCACAGCACTCCTCATTTAGACCTGGTCCAAAACAGACCTCTTTCTAGAATAAAATCACAATTCTGTTTGCTAGAGCCTTGATCCCTGGCTTTAAGGATGCTGTGGGCTCTGAACGGACTACCTCTTTGCCCACTTTCTGTCCTATGTCTATTCCCACTTGATAATATATTCATTTTTTTTAAAGAAAAAAGGTATTTTTGAAAATCCTTTTTCAGATTCATTTTTTTTTTTTAGAAATCTTACTGAAAAATATTTCATGTTTCTAATTCAAGTTTTCATAATTCATCCTTGGATAAAGGCAATGAGTTTCTAGTTGCAAGTTACAAGTTCAAAGAACAAGTCATTTTATTACTTAATTGATAGCTGAGTCAATTAAAAGCCTTGACTCTAGATGAGATTTATGATGTCATATTCAGAATAAATATGTCTTCCTGAGAAACATCCTGGTGTCATTATAATTTTACCACACATAAAATATAATGGGAAATGTTCCTAGGACTTATAAGAAATTAGACTTTACTAGTGTCAATACTGTTGTGACTCATAAAATGAGTATATGATCCGCATGGGGAGACTTTGTTGTAGGACTGGAGTTCATATAGAGTAGGTATGTTTTCTTTGATAAGCATTAAAAAGTATGACTGCATTATTCAAGATCAGTCATTTTGGGGGTACTGTCATGTGTTATAATGTTTTCCAAGAAAAATTGATGATCCTGTGGGGGGGGAATATTCAGAAACTATAGCCCTATGGTTTCTACCTCTGTGAATTTCTTTTAAGGAAACAGCTCTATCATAGCAACATTAATTGTAATAGCAAAAATGGGTAATATTTCTCAGGAAACAGGAAATGGTTTGGTCATATTTATTAATATGGTCATATTTAATAATTGGTCATAATTTAATTTATTTGGTCCTATTTAATTAATCACATGAATCTGGTCATGCTTAATAATAATTTAGTCATATTTGATGAAATATTGTGTACCTTTTATAAACAATAAATGGGATAACTACCTGGAGACTGTTTATGAAACCAGCTTAATTTTTAAAAAATTTAATCCATGAAATTGTGTAAGTTTTATTGAAACTAATCATATGCCCAGCACTATTCTAGACACTGGGGATGCAGAAGTTTGAAAATGACAAATATGATTCCTGACATAGTGACCTCAGAGTCTGATGCAGGAAAAAGATATTAAACAAATTTATATATAGTTAGAAACTGTGATTCATACCATGAAGTAAGAGGTTAGTATATAATAAGGGAACCTAAGCTGGTTTGGGGAAAAGGATATTTGTCAAGGAAACTCTGGGGAAGTAAAGGACGAACCAGAGTTAGTGAGGGAAGACTGGGGGAGAGTGTTCTAGGTGGAAACAGCAGGAACAGAGGAGCAGAAACCCAGATGTGGGGAGAGGGTTTGATGCCATCACTGAAGTGGAAGAAGGACCAGAGTGATTGGAGCATAATTCGTGAGAGGCGAATGGTGTGCCCTGAGGAATAGGTTCATGCGATGCCTTCAGGATTTATTTTATTAATCCCATTGTAGTTCCTCAAGTGGAGGGGTGTCAGGGACGTGCTTATATTTTAAGATCACTTTGCACTATGTGGGGAATGGGTGGAAATAAATCAAGAGTAGAGGAAAGGAAAACACTTTGGAGACTATTGTAACAGTCTGGGTGAGAGAGATGAAAGTGGCTTAGATAAGAGTTACAACTGGGAAGATGAGGAAAAGGTGACAGATTAAACTATGTGCTGGAGGTGAGAAAAATGAAGTTTACTAACAGATTGGGAGTAAGGATGGAAACTAACTACAGTCCTTATTTGCTTCCTTAAACTGCTGGGTAAATGGCGATGTCACTTGCATATTTCATATAGTTGAAAATTTAGGAAAGAAAACTAACAAATCCATTTTGGACATGAGATTGAGATCTTGTCAGAGAACCAAGTGGAATAGTCAAATAGATAGTGTACAGGTTTGGAAAAATAGATCAGAAAATAGATCTGGTTGGAAATTCGATATTTGGGAGCCATTGGTGTTCAGATGATATTTGATGCTGGTGTATAGAAGGAGCGTAGAATGTCAAGGGGGGAAAAGCCCATTTTCACTCCCAAGGAGCTACAGCATTAAGAGATCTTGAGGAGGAAGAGCTATCACAGGTGACTTCCAGGCTGGAGATTTGTTGGGTAATTCTGGAACAAAGAAAATAGTATTTTAAGAAGGAAGGTGTGATCAACTGTGTTGAATACTGCTGAGAGGTCAGGCAAGATGGTGTGCCCCAATGGATAAGAAATAGTTGTCTTATTCAGGTGGCAGTTTTAGAAGTATATCACTTTTGATGGACTCTGAAAAACAAACTGAGGGTTCTAGAGGGGAGGGGGGTGGGAGGATGGGTTAGCCTGGTGATGGGTATTGAAGAGGGCACATTCTACATGGAGCACTGGGTGTTGTGCACAAACAATGAATCATGGAACACGACATCAAAAACTAATGATGTATGGTGATTAACATAGCAATAAAAAATTAAAAAGAAGTATATCACTTTTTATAATGGTTAAGCTTTATTTAATAATGAAAACCTAGTTAACATCGGATTATTTTTGTTGACTTAATTACAGCGGGGTAGTACATATGATGTATTTACCCCATTTTGATCCCCAAACTCTTTGTTAATCATTTTTTTTTTGCATCTCTCTATTTATTGTCAACTTAAATATTAACCAGATAACTCTCTTATCTCCAGGCTAGGATTAAACCTTCAAGAGTTTTAAAACCTGGCTAGCCCTCCCCACTAACAGCACAGCTGCTAAATGCACAAAGTCCCTGCCTTATAAACACCACATTGAATGTATGGTTTGCTTCATATGAGTTTTTGCATGACCTATATAACAAATTATCTATTTCTTCCTTTAAGTTTATTTATAGAATTTTGCCCACAGTGTCCCTTTCCTAAAAGCTTAAACAAAAAAACCCCCAAACTACCTTACTCAGGTAAATGCTGGTCTTAATTTGGCAGGTATACACTGAGGCAAAGATGACAGGAAGTATCTGAACAAGATAGTCCTTTTTTTTTTGCTTTTTTTTTTCTTTTATATTCCAATATTATATTCAGGAACTAAAGAAAGGAAGTGAGATGGTTTGGACAGGAACTAATATCTTTCCAGTTTGGGGCCCAGAGGGGTAGGATGGGGACAAACCGCCACCCTCCACTTAAATACCTTGACAATTCATTTTCTTCACAGTGACTCAGAGCATCATCACCCTGTGGTGCTCTTGCATAGGAAAAGAGAAAGAGGAAGGAGCCTCCAAAAGGACTGGTCTCAGCAAAATTGGCAGGACTCTATTCACTTCCCCCAGCTTTCCACCTCAAGGCTTTAATTACACTGTTAGATAGTAGTCTCACCTCAAGCACAAATTCTCCTTGGCAAGAATTCAAATTCATGCAGATTACCTTCTATAATCCTCTACAACTCTGTTATGCTTACCAGAACTAGTCCAAGGTCCCTTCCATGCTGCATGTCTCATGAGACAGGATAGGTCTCTATGTTACTCACTTGTATTCTGACTTTTCTGCCTCCTCTTATCTGTATCATCGGGCATATTCAGATAGGTCTCAAGAAAATATGTCATCCTTTCTATTTGTGTTATGGATGACACAACATAACCTACGCAGCACTGGGGATTAAAGGGGCATATGGGACTGTTGGAGAACTCTGGTGGCTAGATGGGAGAGAGTAAGTGAGGGTGTGTTTAAGGGTTTTATAATGGCAGGCGCCATGGTGCCCGAGATGAGAGCTCTTAGGGAAGGATGATTGCATTTTTCTAGTGATGTCCTTGACTCTTAATTTTTGCCCAAAGAGACTTAAATACAGCATGTGTAACTTGCATTTCTCCTTTTATCTACTAGAGGAACCCTCCCAGATCAAAGAGGAAAAGCACACCTTTCTATGACTTGCTTCTCTTTTGTTGTAAACCAGCTTCTGTTTTTGGAGAATGTTCCAACTGATTTTGGTTGTTTTGGAGATAGACTTGCTCTAAAGTTGTCCAATAAAGTGGACAGATATTTTTCATCCTGTAGAATACTATACTATAATTTTGCTTGATTTTCATGCTCCAGTGATCTGCCGTGAGAAGAGCATGCCCCAGGTAGCTGCTGCTACTTTATCCCAAAACAAGCACCAATGGGTGAGACCCGAACCCAATCCAAAGCCTAGAGCCAAGTCCAGCCATCTTGCTTTCTGAGGCATAACCTCCCAGCCAAACTAGCCTTGATCTGCTGAGCCATAGTCACTTGCAGATCCATGAGCATTTAATGTGTGTTCTTGTAGCAATCAACTTTTAGGCTAGTTTGTTATGCAGCAGTATTGTGGCAATAGCTGACTAATACATATACTTAGAGGAATTATGGCATAAACATAAGCACAGAAAAGCTACTTATCTAGCTTAATCATCTTCCAGTCTAAGCCTTGAAAGGGACAGCATCAAAATCACTTAGCCATGTCATTTAGTTTGAAATAAATTGGGCTCACTGTACGTATCTTTATAAAATAGAACTTATATAAAAATACATTGAATTTGAAAATAAAATAAAGGTCATTCAAAATTAGAAAGCCATTTTATTTTAAAATATTTTTAGCAGGAGAACTTTCCAGTACAAACATTCTTAAATAAGGTGGTTTTGTGTGAGTAATAGCAGAGCTGCAATAATGCTATTATTTGCGATCAATTCTCCATCCATCCATCCATCCACCTATCCACCTATCCACCTTCATTATTTCTGCAGTTTATATAGTCTTTTAGGACACTGCAGTGGTTTTAGGTAATTCATATTAGAATTTAGAATCAGAAAAATTGCTTATATTTTCTGCATTCAAATTATGTAAGAAATCCATGATCATTGTAGCAAAATTAAAAGTTCATATAAACAAACAGGATAAAAAAAAAACCCCTACATAAATGCACCACCTAGAGATAACATTTGTTAAAATTGCATTGTTTATTTTTACAAAACTTCTTTCCTATGTGTGCCTGTGTGTATTTTTATATATATTTAATTACAGTTGATTCATACTGTGCATACTGTTCTGTAAACTGCTTTTATCACTATTATGTTGTAACTTCTCTCCATGAAGATAATATAGAGCTACATAATCATTTGTAATGACTGGCTAGTATTTAATAAAATACATGCTCTATAACTTGTTAACTAGTCCCCTATCTTTGGATGTTTATTTTGTTTGCAGGTTAGTTTTCTTTTAAAATATCCATTATAAATAACACTTGCATGAACATTCTTGTTCATATATTTTTCCCACTTTTCAAATTATTTCCCTAGGATCAATTCCAAGAAGGGATATTGCTAACACAAAGGACATGTACATGTTTAAGACCCTTGTCAAGGTAAGTCCCAGAAAGGCAGTACCCATTTACATGGCCTCTAGCTAAAAGACTTTTGCTATATCTTCCAGTCAACACTCAGTGCTGCTTTTTGAAAGATGTTTCTCCCTCATCTGTTTTCTTTTATGTATCTACTATTTACTCTATTTCTACTTCGGGTAATTTGAGAAATTCCTTCTTTCCATTTTTTTCCCTGTGACATGTAAAGAAATAAAACATGACTTAAGAAATGTCCTGAATGCATAAGTAAAAATAATCATGACAGCAAAGTAGTCTTCTTTTACAGAAAAGAAAATACTCTAATTATGGCCTCAAGATTCTTTGGAATAATAGCTAACTAAATCATAACCTTTACAATTTCATGATATTAAATAGGGCTTGTTGGAAATGAGTCATTTTGTACACATTGGGAGTTTTATGGTGAGTTTAATGTCACTGAATTTAATTAACTTAAATTGTCATTTGCACATCATTATGCTGTGGAAAACCCTCCTCAGTCAGTGAACTCTTAGCACTGAACAAAAAATTGCACAGTTCCTCTCAGAAGTTATAAGATCTATGTGACTAATTTATTAGGTGAAGAAACTAAGGCATATAGCAGTGGATTCTCCAGCAGCAGGAGTACAAAAATATCATAAAATTATAAAGGTAAGCCTGCTACCACGGAAGAAGAGAAAAATTGAGATAAAGGAACATTTTCATGGGCCAAACTCAGTCTATTGTAACCACTAATAGATGAGATTACAAACTAATGCCAGAATTTTCAGTGGGATTGTTGCTTGGAAGTGACAACTGGCATGGACCTCACCTGTGCATCCTCCAACTCCCAGAAATCACACAAACACATCAAAAAGAAATCCTTTAAAATGGTTTAAGAAGGCAAAATAAAAACATGATAGTATTTTGAATATTATTAAAAAAGCTATTGCAGTGAAGAATATATGGAAAATCTAATATCTCTTAAAGACCAACTCCTAAGGGCGCCTGGGTGGCTCAGTCGGTTAAGCGTCTGCCTTCAGCTCAGGTCATGATCTCAGGGGCCTGAAATTAAGCCCCATGTCCAGTTCCCTGCTCAGTGGGGAGTCTGCTTCTCCCTCTCCCTCTGCCCCCCTCCCCACTCCTGCTCTCTCTCCCTCTCAAATAAATAAATAAAAATCTTAAAAATGAAAAAAGACCAACTCCAAAGATGTCTTTTTGTCATCTTAAACATTCCTATGTATTTTGGAGGGAGTTAGGAAGTTCTCATCGCAAAATCAGACTTTGAAAGACCTTCTTCCAAAATACTTTCATACAACTAATTTCTGGTATGTTTTTCTAGCACATTAATTGTTTTGTTTTGTTTTAACATTAACATAGAACATTATATTTCAAATTGCTTGTTTGACAAAATCATTAACATTCTATAGAATGTTATATTCAGAGACAGCATCCTATAAAAATAATTTATACTTTCAAAAATAGATCTCTCCTGCTGTTTATTTCTCTGGTAGCGTATATATTTTCTGGGTGTGCCTTTTTATTCAAATTAAGTTCAACAAATATTTACTGAATAACCACTTAGTTCAAGACTTTGTGTCAGAGCTTCGAAGAACTAAGGGTAGAGACAGCAGATTAGTGGATGCCAGGGGCTGGGGGGAGGGGAGGAGGAGGAGTGACTGTTAAATGGGTATGGGGTTTCCTTTTTGGATGATGAAAAAGTTCTGGAACTACCTAGAGGTGATGGTTGTATAATACTGTGAATGTACTAAATGCTACTGTATACTACACTTTTAAATGCTTACAGTGGTAAATGCCATGTATTTTACCACAATTTAAAAAAATCAGGCAGGAAAAAAAAAATTAGTGGGGTCTATGAAGGAGAGGCACAAACACTCCACTATAGAAGTAACATTTAATCAGAAAATGTGTTTAAATTATCCTCCCAATATCACTATTGATTTCATGCAGTAACTGTATCAATCCAATTTAATAAGCATTCATTACCAGGGCAGTGATAGGCAGTCATACTTAAAACTGAATAAGAGTGGAGAATGAGTAGTAGATGGTCCTTGCCTCCAAGTAGCTTTCGATTTTATAGGGAATTAAGATAGCTATAAAAAATGTCTCATGCAAGACAGAATGTCAAGCCATACAAGAGAGCTGAACATAATGCTAAGGAAATGAAGAGGATAATTAGATTAATTCTTGGGGACAGCATCAGGGATGTGATAGCTTTTTACTTGGTCTTCAAGGATGGGTCTGATTTTGCCAATCACAGAAGATGCTAACAGTTGGCCTAGGTGAAGGGAAGAAGATGGGGAAAAGTATGGAGCCAAGAAATGCAAGGTAGTTCTGGGGAATGCCAGTAGCTGGCTTGGCTGGAGGGCATAGTTTAATAGGCCAAACAAGGGTAGTGAAGTTTAGGGAAGAGTCAAGGATGCATAGGAGAGGACTGAGTTTGGAGATGATTTAGAAATAATTTTTTTTTTCCAACTTCTCACCTGCTAAATGGATCTTTTTTTTTGTTTGTTTGAAGATTTCATTTATTTATTTGAAAGAGAGAGTGAGAGAGAGAGTATGAGCAGGGTGAGGTGCAGAGGGAGAAGCAGACTCCCCACCAAGAAAGGAGTCCTACAGGGGCTTCAATCCCAGGACACCGGGATCATGACCTGAGCAGAAAGCAGACACTTAACCGGTCTGCCATCCAGGTGCCCCTACTAAAATGGATCTTAACTACGGCATCTGACGAGTGGCCATTCAGCTGCTTTTGGAATTCCTCTGGTGACTCAGAAGTTACCACCTCCTACAACAGCTCTGGACTGCTGTGAGGTGACTAAAATGGTCAGAGTTCTTGTATTGATTGGAAGTCGGCCGACACCTTTTTTTTTTTTTTAAGTAGGCTCCACGCCCAGCCTTGAACTCACGACCCTAGATCAAGACCTGAGCTGAGATCAAGAGTCAGAGGCTTAATTGACTGAACCACCCAGGTACCCCTGCCCACAATTTCTATCTATTTATTTTAGTTCTGCCTTTGAAACAACACTAAATAAAAAAAATTTTTTTCATATCAGCTCTTCAGTATTCAAGTCAGGTTATATGTTCTCCTTTTATCTTCTTTCTAAATTAGATATTCCTGGGCCCTTTAATTGTTCAATTGTTTCTCTTATGACATACTTTTTAAGACTCCACAATTGTTGCCATTCATTAATTAGGTAAGCATGCCTTTGATGTTGATATTCAAGGCTAAATATTTTAGAGGAAATTGTAGATGATATAATTTTAAACAAACTGCTGTAATTTCCCTTTCAGGTAGACTTTGAATTAGTCATTAATTGGTTATCTCTAGAAATGGTCATTGAACTAATTATGAATTCAGTAAATTTTATTTTTATTTTCATTGACCAGTATTTTATTATTTTGTTCGTGGATTTCATTATGAGGCATATTTTTAACTGCATTGCTAAAATTAACAGAGTGACTAGGAACTCAGGCCCTGGAGTTAAGATTTTGCAACTGGTCTCCAGCACAACCAACTACTAGCTGTGACCTTGGGCAAATTACTTAATTTCTCTGTGCTTAGTTTCCTCATCTATAAAATGTGTGTAAAAATACTGCCTGCTTTTTTTTTTATTAAACAAGTTATTATCTAGCAATAGTAAAAATAAGAAAAAATTATTACAGTCATATGGTGTTTTTAAAATATATCCACAAATTCTTTGATATTCCTCCCTTCAAGGGGTGGAGCCTAATTTCTTTTTTCTTGTGTGGGTGGGATTTAGTGACTTCTCACAAATAGGCTGCATAATTTTTCAACCAAAAAGCATCATGGCTACCTCATTTCTTGGTTTGCTCACTCTGGGGTAGATAAGCTACCATGTTGGTTTTCTACTTCTGTGTAACAAGCCACCTCAAATATAGCAACTTAAAACAGCACACATTTATTAGCTCAGGTTTTCAACACATCATGGCTAGGTCCTTCTCAGGGCTATGAAGTGTATTTGAACAAGGACATTATATATCAGAATATGCTTGCAGAAGGCAAAAAACACAAACAAAAGGAATTCATAGAGGAAAACTGGAAGTAGGGAGAGTATTTGGGTTGCTATCCAACAGCTCAGGATAGAAATAATGTTTGCTTCCAAATTGCTGAGGTGACAATGGGACTGGACAGAGAGATTGGAAGGGAAAATCAGTGAGGAACTAGAATCTAATGGATTTGGCAAGTTGAATTACTATCAGGCTTTGATGGAGTCCTGGGACTTCAGTGGTCAAGACGTATAAATGTGGGAATGAAGAAATATGCATTGGGGAGTTATTCAATGGTGGTAATTGTTCAAGTTGTGTGTGGGTGACATGCTGTGGGAGGGTGTAAAAAAATAGAGCTGAAAGAAGAATGTTAAGGGATACTTAAATTTAGAAGTGTGGCAAGTAGAGAAAGACAGAAATGGAGCATTTTAAAAGGTAGGAGGAGAGTGAGAAGCGTTAAGTGGGAGATGAGAATTTCAAGAACAAGGAGGTAAGTGATATCAATGAATGCCCTTTCTTAAGGTTGGAGAAGATGAAGACCAAGAAGTTAAATGACAATGAATTTGAAAGTGTAAGAAAGGGGGCGCCTGGGTGGCTCAGTTGGTTAAGCGACTGCCTTCGGCTCAGGTCATGATCCTGGAGTCCCGGGATCGAGTCCCGGGATCGAGTCCCGCATCGGGCTCCCTGCTCGGCGGGGAGTCTGCTTCTCCCTCTGACCCTCCTCCCTCTCATGCTCTCTGTCTCCCATTCTCTCTCTCAGATAAATAAATAAAATCTTTAAAAAAAAAAAGTGTAAGAAAGAAGAGGACATTGCCAGTGCCTTTCTAAGTGTAGCAATCTAGGGAAGCTGACAGAAAATAAATATGTTTCTCTTAAAGATGAGGAGAGTGACCTGGTCTCTGAAAAACTATCCCAATTCTAATGTTCTTCCTCTTGGAGCTAGAGAATCCTGGAAGATTTCAAGGAATGATTAAATACTTCTCTCAGTGGAGGTTACTCATTTAACCCATTGCCAAAAAGAATAAAGCTGCATCTTAAGTGCTTCCTGAATTAAAAACTCTGGACTCATAATTTGGGCATTGGTCAGTCACTGCTCTCAAAGCCACCTTGAGGCTGTTCTTGCAGTAGATACCTGACATCCATCCATCATGACACATGACATCCATCCATCATGACACCTGATGTCCATCCATCCCACTCACTACCACCCATTAATCAAACTGTCCTGGGCCAAATTGAGCTTCTGGCAACTTTGGGGGAAGGAGGGCCTATGTTATCAAAAACATTAAACAACGTTATAGAGACGCAATGTGCATCTAGCAGAACCACAGGGACTAGGTTTGAATAAGTACTTGCCATGCTCCTATCTTTTCTCCATCGCATGCCCCAGCTAATTTTACTGAAGACAATGCTTTTTCATGGGTATACAGATGTCATTGCGAAGCTCATAATCAATATAAAAATAAGAGAACACAATGGGGCACCTGAGTGGCTCAGTCAGTTAAGCGTCTGCCTTGGGTTCCAGTCATGATCCTGGGGTCTTGGGATCGAGCCCCACCTCAGGCTCCCTGCTCAGCAGGAAGTCTGCTTGTCTTTCCTTCTGCCCCTCCCCCGCTTGTGCTCTCTCATGCTCTCTCTCAAATAAATAGATAGATTCTTAAAAAAAAAAAGAACACTATTCACCTCTATCAAGAAAATTAAATTTATATACTTTGAAGTTAAATTAAGTGATGTGAAGAATGGACATTAATTTCTGAAGTCTATGAAAATGAGGAACTGTTCCTTTGAAAACACGCACAAATTTCCTTATGCATTATCACAGCCCTTTAGAACATATTTTTTTTAAGTGGCAATATTCTGTGTGTGTGTATATGTGTGTCTAATTGCTGACATTGCAGAAGTTTGGTTTTCTATTTTTCATTGCTAGTGTCTAATAATTCAGACATATTATGAGAAAATGGGATTCTGTATAGTCCAGAAATTCAGCCACTATCTTGAATCCTGTTTCTAGAAGAAAATGCATTCTACATTCCCAGAAAGTCTATATTTCCAACTTTAGAGCAAAAGCCATTTGAAATTTGAAGACTGCTTATACATGTATAACCAAAATATGGTTAAATATCTTTTCTTTAAGTTAACCAATCTGAATTTTCTGCTATTATTTTTTTCAAGTTATTTTGCCATGCAAAATATCACCATAATCCCTCTGCTCTGTATTTAGGAAAGTGACAGTGCAGCATGGTCATCATTATGCCCTTGGAGCCAGATCAAAGTGCCTCCCAATCCTGATTTAATCACTTGCATGCTCTATGGCTCTGAGGAAATTATTTAATGTTTAATTTTAGGTTCCTATACTGTAAAATAGGAATAATGTAAGTACCTATCTCTTAGAGCTATTGTGAGGATTAAGATCAATCATACAAATTTCTGTCGCAATAACCATTTCTAGAGAATGAAATGGTAGTCTTTTTTCTTTATCATGCACCCATATCAGTAGAAATATTTTTATCCTATAGCTTTTATTTATAAATTGTATACATGTTCTTCCTAACTAATATAATGGCATAAAATGAACATAAAAGTAAAATTTGAAAAGAATGTGACAAAGATGAAATAAATACAACTTAAAAATAAATAAAAATATAAAGTACAAATGGGATTCGTTGCATTTATAATTTTTCAAACAATTCCAAACTCCAGTGCAACTCCAGATTTTTAAAAAGGGGTTAGAAAATTTGTTTCTAAGGTTTTTGTGTGTGTGTGAAGAAATAAAAATGTTAATGGATGACATATCATTTTTGCACAGTCACACAATGATACAAACTTTTCTAAACACCTGTTTTCAGAAGCGTTTCCATAGCACTAAAAAAGAAACAGTTGCTTTCTTACTCAATGATAAAATATCACCTTTATCTTGATGGGGCATATCAGTTTTAGGATGGTTTGTTTTCTTTTAATATCTGTGTGAGGTTTACTATTGATGGGCACTTGACATCACAGAACAGAAAATTTGGATCATATATTTCCTGTAAAAGAAAACTATATAATTCGTCTTTAAGTTTGACAAGAGCTTGAAATGTTTTGCCATAAGATAACCAGTGAACCTGCAATGAATTCTGCAGTACAGAATATTTTCATGGACACTCCTCATCTCCTGAGTACATATTTATTTACCAAAGATTCATTTGGTGCTTACCATTTACAGGAACTGTTTTAAGCCCTTTGCAAATATTACCTCAGTTCACCTCATAACAACATTCTGAGTTAGGTTTCATTCCCATTTTACAGATGAGATAACTATGGCAGAGACAAGTTGAAAAAATGTTTGAAGTCAGGCAGGATTTGAAACTAGCCATTTTGGCTTTAGAGGCTGCTTTTAACAAGTAGACTCTGGTGCTTAAGATTCTACTAATGAAGATAAAATAACTTTTAATTCCACTTAACACATGTAAATTACAATTGATTGGAGGATTTTAGAAGCAGAGATTGGGCTAGGTTGCCAATAACCAATTCTTCAGTATCAGGAGCTCCCCACTTCCTTCTAGAGACATCTTGCAATGTGCACCCATGTGACCACCTAACGTGCAGGCCAAGTGAGGGCTCTAGTGTGGACGATATTAGTAACCTTAATCTATTTCTTATTTTTCATATACATATAAGCATGTGTTCTAATACCTTGTTCCCAAATTCCATTGAATTACTGCAGAGTCTCCAGAGGTATGTGCACCTCTGTTTGGAGATTACTGCTGTAGAATCTGAACGTAGATGGAAGAGGAGCAAAAGATTTGCTTGTGTCTACTTCCAAAGCTGGAAGTTATGTTACATGTGAATGTATAAGGAGTGGTCCCTCTGGACATGTGGCTATCCATATTTTTATATATAGACATCATATTAGGTTACAATCTATTTGTATAAAGGTATTTGTACTATATGAACAGTTTATCTTGGAATCTATCAGGAATATGTCACCAAAAATTTTCTGAGGATTTTCACAAAGATAATGTGACACATTAAAATTAATTTATTGGTTTACTCTTCTCTATTTCCAAGCATTGGAAGGACTTGCTGGGTGAATGCCTACAAGTAGTCCATATTGTTGACTAGAAGAGGTTAGATTTCAGAGGGTCAAACAAATCTTTCACTTACATATCTCATCTGCTTGTTTATCCATTTAAATTCTGGAGACCATGACCCAAATGGGGGAACATAGTGTCAGAGAACAAAGACTGTAAATTCAATGGTGTTCCTCTTTAGAGCAGGGATCCTCAAAGTGTGAGAGTCCTTTGTTTGGACTGTGAACCAATCTAAAGCAAAGCATGCCCTTCCTTCAATTTTTCTAGGTGAATGATGCACAATTTATGCAGATGGTATATTTGTATTCAATTTAACTGTCCTCTCAAATGAGTTCTAACATTTTGTAATTTTATTTTTTAAAATTTTTAAAGGTTTATTTGAGTGAGAGAGCACATGCAGGAGTGAGGGGAGGGGCAGAGGGAGAGAATCTTCAAGCAGACTCCCCACTGAGCACAGAGCCTGACACAGGGCTTGATCTGACGTGATCTCTATGAGGTCATGACCTGAGCCAAAACCAAGAGTTGGATGCTCAACCAACTGAGCTCCCCAGGCACCCCCAAATTTTGTCATTTTAAACGAAATAAAATATCTGTGTTCTGGTAAGAAGTCAGGTTGCTATGCATTGTTTGGCAATGTAGCAGGTTCCTGCTGAGCATGTGTGTGAGTGATAGTTACTTCATAGGACGGTTGCTTCAATACTGATAAAGTGTTGACTTGCGCTGGTGTGGTTTTCAATCTTTTTTTAAACATAAATTATAATTAGTTTGGTTCCATAATTATCCATTTATTTTCATTAAGATCACTTGGCTAATCCTACAATTGTAGTGACTCATATTTGCAGTAATAGTATTGTGTCCATTTTGCCTGTAACTAGACTTTAAAGACACATGTGTAATTGATATGCATTATCTGCCTTTCTATTGTTAAAACATATATATATATCCTTTCCTAAAATTTGCTTGTTTAATCACACCTCACTGTTAATCACTAAATTCTTATTCTGGTGGAGACTGGGATGGATCAGGGAGGCCTTTACCCAGTTGTCTAGATCATCCTGATTTTATATACTTGGATTGTGTCCAGTTCTGACAGACTCCAATAAAGAAGACAGTTATGTAAGTCTGTGTCAAGACGGTCAATGACATTTTTAAAAAAGGAAAATGACCCAATCCTAGATAGGAGGGATAGCAGTATTTTGCACAAAGAGAAGTAAAGGAAAGAATGTTGGGGACTGAAGAGCCTAGGATAATTTTTTGAATATTTAAAGTCAGTTTTTGAACCTTTAAGATTTATACCTCTGCTGTCCAATTTGCTAGCTACTAGTCATATGTGGCTATTCAAATTTCAATTTAGAGGAATTAAAATGAAATAAAATGAGAAATCCGGTCTGACTCTGGCACTAGCCCAATTTCAGGAGTCTCCTGTGGTTAGTGGCTTCTGAGCAGACACCACCAGTATAGACCGTTTCGATCACCACAGAGTGCTCTACTGGAAGCACTGGTTTAGAGTATAAAACATCTGAGCAAATTTTATTCCAAAACTAGCAGCGGTAGCTGACAGAATGATACACAGCACTCCCAAATGGTTCAATTTGAAGAAGGCAGAAGAAAACAAACGATTATCCAATCCAAGATAAAAGTGGAACCCACTAAATGGAGGCAATTGTCAGCCAGCTTGGGAAGCCTGGAAAAGGAGAATGTTTTTGCGGAATGGCCTGGCTCGCCGTTTATTTAAAGCAATATCACGTAGCAGTTGCAGCCAGCACTTGTGAGACTGCCTTTATTTGCAGCGGAAAAGAGTCCCACCCTCTTTAAGGGGGTCTCAGCTTCTGAAATGTGTGCCTCAAGACAGGGGCTATTGCTTTTTCACTTTGGACAGTCTGCTTGGTGCCTTTCCTTAATAGGGATCTGAATTAATTCTTTTTATTTATTTATTTATGAGAGAGAAAGAGAGCGAGCAGGAGGAGGGGGAGGGGCAGAGGGACAAGCAGACTTCCCACTGAGTGGGGACCCCGACCGACAAAGTGGGGCTCGATCCCCGGACCCTAAAGTCATGACCTGAGCCGAAGGCAGATGCTTAACCAACCAAGCACCCCTAAATTGATTCTTAAGTAAAATCACAAGGTGAGTGAAACTATGCACATCGTGTGTATGGCTGCCCAGTATAGCTTGAATACTTTGTATGTTTGAAGAATTTTCCACATTAAGATGCCCATTTTTCTATCATAGAAATTCTGACTTTGAAGGTAAAAGCCACACTCCACAGTCTCTCTTGCAGCAGCAACTCAGGCGAGTGACCCAGGCTCCACCAGTGGGCTCCACCTGCCCGAGACTTCATCAGTGAGCAGCCGAGGGAAACAGGCTCCACGTGGGTGGTGTCCAGTTTTCCCGGTGGAAACAGCAGCAGTGTTGGTAAGGCCACCCGCCTGACACAGCCCTGGTGCTGGCTGCAAGAGCCGTTTGGGTTGAAATCGGTGACTTAACACTTAGCACTGGAGGTGGCGGCCGCCATGTGCTCTTCAGACTAGTTCTGTGTCTTGGTCTTGAACATTCTTCCTGGAAACTTGGCCCCCAGTCTTTCTCCAGCTCTCCCATTTTTAATCTGTGAGCTACATGATACTGTTTAATAAATGCCTTTTCTGCTTAAATTAGCCAGAATGGATTTTGTGGTTGTAGCTAAGAATGCTGATAAGACAGGCAATGATGCCAGGTCGTGTTCTGTACTTACAGATATTAATTAGTTTACTCAGTATGCATTTATTGTATGCTTAGCTGGCTCTGCATGAGGATCTGACTGAGCTTTCCAGCTAGAGCACCTTTGTGAACAGTGGTATCAGGGAGAGGTGAAGTACTGGAAGTAAGACAGGTGTTGGACATGTTGAGATTGAGAACACTCCTTTCTTCCCCCAGATATCCAGTCTGTTGCCAAATTCCCCCAACTGTGTCTCTTAAATATCTTCCCCATACCCCCTTTCTTCACTTCATAGCCCTTCATTCATTTGACAAACATTCGGCTCAGGTATTTATTATTTCTCACTTAAATTATTGAAATAGCCAATTACAACAATAAGACCGCGTAGTTCATGTTGTTATTTGTTAATGTGTCTTTGCTTATGCTGTTCTGAGAACTTAGAAAACCCTTACCTTCCCCTTATTCATGTGGATTGGATACCTCCTATTTATACTTCAAGATGTAGATTTTTACCTTTCTCATTTCCTACTACACCGTATGGTAATTATGTGGTTATTTGTTTGACTTATCCAACTGGACTGTGAGCTCCTTAGGGCACATACCATGTTTTATTGACTGTTATGTATCTCCAGCCCTTGTCCCAGTGCCTGGAATACAATAGGCACACAATCAAAGAACAAATGACTTGTAATTATTTATTACATGCTTATCTCCCTGTCTAGTCTACGAGTTTCTTCAGACGAAACAGAGTCTGGTGTATAATAGGAACTCAGTAATGATTTGTGGTACACATAAGTGAGGTTCGTATGGGAGCTCAGCTGAAGGTAATTGGCGGCAATCAAAATTATTATTCTAATGCTTAGAATAGAAGCTAGTGCTGGCTATTAGGGTTTGGGAATTGGGAGGTGGTGGAGGAAAGACATTGTAGGCAAAAAAAAGACATTGTAGGCAGCATAATTGACTGATGGCTCCAGGTGCCACACATGAAATCCTTCCTGTATTTGCAGGAGGCCAGCCTTCCCATGGACCACTCCCAGATCATGCCACTGTGCAGAGGGAGATAGGGTCTCCTCTGATAAGAGATTTTGGTTTGAGGACTCTGGTGACCTCCGCAAATACTCTTCAGAATTACACAGCAGCCTAGGACTTACTCTCCTTTGGTCTCTCAGTTAGGGTCAGAATGGCGTGGTAGTCTTGTGGCTCTCCCAGCTACTACCAACTCCTTTCTCACTTTGTCTCTAGTCTTGGCTTCTGCTTCTCACACTAACACATGGTTAAAGCCATGGGAGTAGATTAGTTATTTGAGGAGAGCCATAGAATGAGAACAGGTAATGCCAAAGAGAGATGCCTACAGGGCATGAATATTTAGGGAGTGGGAAGGAGGGGGCAGGGAGAAAGCTAAAAAAGAGTGATCAGATAAGCAGCCAGGCAACCAAGGAGAGTGGTATTCCAGAACAGGCCATCACTGAATGTTTCATTCCAGAACTTTTTCTAGGCACCATAAAAGTTAAAAATTTACCAGGAAGAAATAAGAAGTCTTCTGAAACTACATGAATAAAAAGAGAGCAGCTGAGGTCACATACTGTTTATTTGGCTTAAAAAAGTTCAATATTTAATATTTAAAGATAGACAATTAAAATAGAAGTACTATCACATTAGGTACATATATCAAATCATTACATTGTACACCTTAAACTTAGACAATGCTATGTATCAATTACATTTCAATAAAGCTGGAGGGAAAAATGTTTAGGTAAAAGAGAACTATATGTACAACACAATACATTTGCTTTAAGTGATTAAAAAAATAATAAAGTAGAAGCAATAGAATACATCTATTTTTACCTGTTCAGATTCATAGAAAAAAACGTTAAAAACTGATTTATAGCCAAGGAAAGCCACTTCTGTTTTCATCCTTGTATTACTCCATTATCTATCCAGCCTGTCCCTTATTATATAATACAAATAAAAGTATTATTATTATACATTTGGCAAATATAGCAGATAGAAGTAGTTTGGGAGTGTGGATGGATACTATGCTTTCTCTAATTATGGGAACTGATGTAGAAATAAGCTAAAAAAAAATCTATGCAACATGGACAAGAGAAGAGTTATTGAAAGTTACTTTAAAGAGAGAAAAGCGCTGCTAGACCATCTAAGAAAACAGTATGTCAAACAGAAATGAAGTCAGAACAGAGAGAGTGTAAGAAGAAAGTCACAGAGTCCACTTCTTCTAGTGCTCATTCAAGGAACAACCAGCAGAGAGGGGTTTGGGATGGTGAATTTTATGTGGCCCTTGCAAGGGCCCTGGGGTGTCAGATAGTTGGTCTAACGTTATTCTAGGTGTGTCTGGGAGGGTGTTTTTGGATGAGATTAACATTTAAATTGGGACAGGGTAAAGCAGATTGTCACCTCTAATGTGGGTGGTCCTCATGCCAGTTGAAGGCATGAACAGAATGAAGAGACACCCTCCCTTGAGTAAGAGGCAACTCCTCCTACCTGACTTCTTGAGCTGGGCATCAGTATTTTCCTCCCTTTGGACTCAAACTGGAACATCAGCTCTTCTGGGTCCTCAGGCTGCCTGCCTTGAGACTAGAACTTATACCATTGGTTCTCTGGGTCTCCAGCTTGCTGACTACAGATCTTGGGACTTTTCAGACTCTGCAATCACATGACTGTATGAGCCAATTCCCTATAATAAATCTCTCTTTCTCTGTCTCTCTCTATATCTTGTATATGCATATCTTCCACACATACAAGGCACACATCCTATCAGTTCTGTCTCTTTGGATTAAATAAGGTCTTTACCAAAGAACCAGAGATTAAGCACCCTATGGACATAATGGCCTATTAAAAGACTGCCTCTTCTTTTATTTTTTTTTAAACTATTTTATTTTTTATTTTTTTTTTAAGATTTTATTTATTTGACGGAGAGAGTGAGAGAGCACAAGCAGGGGAACAGCAGAGGGAGAGGGAGAAGCAGGCTCCCCACCAAGCAGGGAGCCCGATGCGGAGCTTGATCCCAGGACGCTAGGATCATGACCTGAGCCGAAGGCAGACGCTTAACCGTCTGAGCCACCCAGGCACCCCTAGACTGCCTCTTCTTTTAAAATAAATAAATAAATAAAAGACTGCCTCTTATCATACTGATTGTGCCTCTCAAATATCCCTAAGCATGTTCCTTCCTCCCCATTTACAATGTCATTACTTTAAAGCCTATGATTTTTTGCCTTTACCATTTAAATGATCTCTCTGCCAGTTTCTTCCTCCAATGCACCAGAAAGATTTTTCAAAATGCAAGTCTGATAATATATTTCCACTGCTTAAAAACTTTGCATGGGTTCTGGGAGTGTTTTCTTTCTCATTCTAGGTGTTGGCTACACAGGTGTGTTTGCTTTGTGAAAATTCGTTAAACTGTAAACATGAGTTGTGCATCTTTCTGTATGTATGACTTAATTAAAAGGTTATACTTAAAAATCTCCCCATCGCTTCCCATTGTCCCCAGAATTGAGTCAAAATCCTTAGCTTGATATTTGCAACCTTTTGTGATTTCTGTCTTTTTTTTTTTTTTAAGATTTTATTTATTTATTTGACACAGAGAGAATAGAGAGAGAGAGAGAGCATAAGCAGGGGGAGTGGCAGGCAGGCAGAGGGAGAGGCAGGCTCTGTGCTGAGCAAGGAGCCCGATGTGGGACTCGATCCCAGGACCCCGGGATCATGACCTGAGCCGAAGGCAGACGCTTAACGACTGAGCTACCCAGGCGCCCTGATTCCTGTCTTTATAAATTTCTGTCACTACCCCAGTCTACCCATACCCTAATTGCTTGTGACCTACAAATAAATTATATTTTTTTCTTAACTATTTACCTTTGCTCTGCCTGGAGTGCCCTTTCATCACTGTCCACCTTCTTAACTATTAGTCTTCCTTTAAGAATACACCTGGGTGCAACACCAGGTTTGTAGGTCACAAACAATTAGGTGTGGGTAGACTGGGGTAGTGACAGAAATTTGTAAAGACAGGAATCACAAAAGGTTGCAAATAATCAAGCTAAGGATTTTGATTCAATCCTGGGGACAATGGGAAGTGACGGGGAGATTTTTAAGTATAACCTTTTAATTAAGTCATACATACAGAAAGGTGCACAACTCATATGTTTACAGTTCAACGAATTTTCACAAAGCAAACACACCTGCGTAGCCAACACCTAGAATGAGTAAGACATATCAGATAAAGGGCTAGTATCCAAAATCTATAAAGAACTTATCAAACTCAACACCCAAAGAACAAATGATCCAATCAAGAAATGGGCAGAAGACATGAACAGACATTTTTCCAAAGAAGACATCCAAATGGCCAACAGACACATGAAAAAGTGCTCAACATCGCTTGGCATCATGGAAATCCAAATCAAAATCTCAGTGAGATACCACCTCACACCAGTCAGAATGGCTAAAATTAACAAGTCAGGAAATGACAGATGTTGGCAGGGATGCAGAGAAAGGGGAACCCTCCTACACTGTTGGTGGGAATGCAAGCTGATGCAGCCACTCTGGTAAACAGTATGGAGGTTCCTCAAAAAGTTGAAAATAGAGCTACCGTATGATCCAGCAATTGAACTACAGGATATTTACCCCAAATATACAAATGTAGGGATCCGAAGGGGTACGTGCACCCTGATGTTTATAGCAGCAATGTCCACAATAGCCAAACTGTGGAAAGAGCCAAGATGTCCATCGACAGATGAATGGATAAAGACGATGTGGTATATATATACAATGGAATATTATGCAGCCATCAAAAGGAATGAAATCTTGCCATTTGCAACGACTTGGATGAACTGGAGGGTATTATGCTGAGCAAAATAAGTCAATCAGAGAAAGACATGTATCATATGATCTCACTGATATGAGGAATTCTTAATCTCAGGAAACAATGTGAGGATTGCTGGGGTGGTGGGGGTGGGAGGGATGGGGAGGCTGGGTGATAGACACTGGGGAGGGTATGTGCTATGGTGAGCACTGTGAATTTTGTAAGACTGTTGAATCACAGACCTGTACCTCTGAAACAAATAATACATTATATGTTAAAAAAAAAAAAAAGAAGAAGATAGAAGGAAGGGAAAAATGAAGGGGGGGAAATTGGAGGGGGAGACGAACCATGAGAGACTATGGACTCTGAGAAACAAACTGAGGGTTCTAGAGGGGAGGGGGGTGGGAGGATGGGTTAGCCTGGTGATGGGTATTAAAGAGGGCATGTACTGAATGGAGCACTGGGTGTTATACGCAAACAATGAATCATGAACACTACATCAAAAACTAATGATGTAATGTATGGTGATTAACGTAACATTAAAAAAAAAGAATAAACCTGGGTGGCATTTTCTGGGACAGTTTTTAATCGTATAAGGCATTTCTTCCTTGGGTGCCCAAAGTATACTGCACACACATCTAACACAACGCTCATCACATTGCTGTACTTATTTATTTATTTATTTATTTATTTTAAAGATTTTATTTATTTATTTGAGACAGAGTGAGAGACAGAGAGCATGAGGGGAGGAGGGTCAGAGGGAGAAGCAGACTCCCCGCCGGGCAGGGAGCCCGATGCGGGACTTGATCCCAGGACTCCAGGATCATGACCTGAGCCGAAGGCAGTCGCTTAACCAACTGAGCCACCCAGGCGCCCTGTACTTATTTATTTTTATTTCTGACTCTCCCACTAGATGGCAAATACCTCGATGGCTGGGAACACATCATATTTATCTTTTCCCAGTATCTAATTGTATTTTGTATATAGCACATACCCCATGAACATGTTTTGAATACATGAATGAGGGAGACAGATTGAGGAAATGTAATAAATGAGCCATGCTTTTGAAATAAATTACAATATAATTGAGTACATGAAATAGAGATGCATAAAAAGTTAAATGAAAATATGATGCAAAACTAAATGAGTTGCAAATAATAATTTGTTAAATGTTCAATCAAAGTGATGCAGGAGTCAAAGGAGGGGGTGGTCAGGCTATGGTACAGTAGAGACTTGACACCTAGATCTGAGAAGTTGCATAGCATTTGGATGACTGGAAAGAAAGAAGAAAAGATAGTTCCATAAAGAGGATCACTTAAAGTATCAAGAAAGGGTTGAGTAAATAGAAACAATCTCACTATTTTTTTTTAATATGGAAGAAAATTGATAAGACAGGAAATTCAGGCAAAGAAAGGAAGTCTGTAGGGTACATGGTATTCTACATTTTGGCCGTGTTGAGTTTGAGATGCCTGCAAAAGACCAAGTAGAGTCTTGGTCTTTTGCAGGCTGGGAAGTGGATAGAAATCTAGCTTGTGTTTCAAGAGTGAAGATATACAAGTTTGCTAGCCAGTCCTTGTGAGTCAATGAAATGACCTGAAAAAGGATAGGGAGAGAGAAGAGAAGGGATTAACAATGGGACCTTGGGGGAAAAGCTATATTTAAGGGACAGAAAGAGGAAGACATGCCAAAAAGGGAAACCTGAGAGATGTCAAGAAAATAGGAAGAAACTCAGAAGATTGGAGAGTGACAGGGTCAGGAGAAGAGAAAAATTTGAGAATTGGGGTTTTGGGCAATGGCAAATGTATCCAAGAAGCTAAGAAGACTAAGAACCACAATAAGGCTATTGGGTTTTGTTTTTAGGAGTTAAATGATTATCTTCAAGATAGCAACTTCACTCGTATGCTGAAGACTGAAATTAGTAGAGTGGGCTGAGGAATCAGGCGGAAGGCAGGAAGGGAAGGCTGATGTGAGGGCAGGGGAGATTGGTCTGGGAGCTTGGGAGATTAGCAGAGCTAATGAAGCCTTTTTGTTTGTTTTCTCAGATGAAGTACTTGAAAATGGTGTAGGTAGAAGAGAAGATTTTTTCTTTTTTTCCTTCCAGAAAGAGGTAGAGGATGCCAGAAAGCAATAGGAAATAATCAATTGATGGGCCAAGATCCAAGGACAGGCATAAAGGCAAAGAATCAAGGCCAATGGGAGAACATGAAGGAGGAATATTTGTGGACTTGGGAATTTTGGGGGTTTTGAGTATGAAAGTGGGGAGAACACACCCTGGAAGGCTTCGATCTTCTTAGTCAAGTGGGAAGTGATGTTCTCTGCTTCAGGTGGGCAAGAGAGAAGTGGGAGATTAAGGATGAGTGAGATGAGCTGAGGAATGATGTAAAGATGAATACAGAGCTTAGCATCAAGATAAGAAAGAGGCAGGTACAAGATATAGAGATACAGGCAAATGTATTGTCTACATGTGTGTTAGAGATGCAGTATGTGTGTGTTTAAATGATTCATATATATACGTATTGAGCATAAAATTCCATCTCCCAGAGATAAACACTGTTAGGTGATATTACAGTAAGAGAATCTTGTGGGGGGTGGGCATCTAACTGGAAAAATGGCATAAGTGTGAGATAATCATTTGCCTGGGGTTCGGAGTCTGAGTGATTGGAAGGGTCCATGTGCCTTTGCCAAAACTACAGCAGTCAGGAGGGATTCCAGGAAAACAAGATGATGTGTATGATTTTAGGCATTAGATTTGATGTGGAAAATTATAAAATTAAAGAGAGGGATTCCCATAACTATATAGAAAGAGGCCATAGATGTGAATTAATGATCAGAAGAAGGCAGAGGCCTTGATGTGAATTAATGATCAAAGGAGGAGAGTAGGTAACATAGAGATGAGGGAACTGGAACATGATTGGAAAGGAAGGAAAAGAACAAGGCACATGCTGTGACCAGAGGCTAAGGGGGCAAAGATTTTCAACTGTATTTAGTGGTACAAACTACAAGGCATACATCAACTCCATGATTAGCTAGTTGGGAAACTCTCCATTGATTTTCTTTAAATTATGGTCTTGCTTTCACAATTAGCTTTTGGATGGATTATCCTACACTACCACAAATTATTGCTCAGATCTTGCATAGAAGGGTTCATTGCCAAGAGAGAGAAACAGTCCTGCCTCCCCTCCCCCAGCTTTGATGAGTAGGGTCTGTGCAGGACTAAAAATTTTTCAAAAGAAAACTTCAAGTTTATTTCTAAAGCCTTTGTAAAAATGTGTCTTCACTTTCATTGTTTTGGTTTGCCACAATGGATTTACTTCATTATTTTTCACGGACGATTTCTGCAAACTTCTGGGACAAGATGATTTTCCTTCCCAGGCAGTGCTTCCTGCCAATATATATAGAAGCAATATTTCTGAGTGTAATATTCTCTGAAACTGTCTTGGCATTTTTGCTGAGAGACAGATTAAACTGGAGAGAGGCTGACCAATGATAGCCCAAGAGAACAATATCCTTGAATGGGTTGTATCTAAGTCTTGGTTTTTTATTTTGAAGCACTATATTTTTAATGGAGGCCCTTAATTTTCTTGCTATCAGTGTGTGAAACAAACCACCAACAGAAAGATTTATAGCAACTTTTGTGCATAAATTAAATGTTCTGTGGTCATTATTAGAGTGTATTTACAAAGGACTCTTCCCCTGGGCTCTGTCTATGACTGAAGGATAGATGATGAACAACAGCACACTGAAATACTCTCATTCAATTTATATTTAAAGAATAATGCAGGTACATGGACGAGAATTGTTTAGGTTCAACCAAAATATGTATTAATCAGAGCTGTTATGGGTGATTAGCAATACACCATAAAGTATGAAAGTGAGATTTTAGTATTTTGTTTCATATATTAATGCTGCTAAAATTAAATTCTCTATCAGTCCTATCCCAGATTATTCTTATAACCCCTTAGAGATAGCTTTCTCTCTCTGAAATATTTTTCTTGCCTCTCAGTCATGCATAACAGAAAATTATTCTGCATCTTATCCAAGCTCAAAAAAATCCCAGTTTTAAGTGCTTGCTATAATGGTGCCAAGAGAACTCAAAATAGAAGCCTCAGGACAGAGAGAGATGATTTTGTTCAGTAAGTTTAAATGTAGTATTAGAGGTTAAAATACACCAAATTGATTATCCAGGTTATTGTTCAAAGTTCCAAGGGGAAACTTTCAGGAGATGAATAAAAAGGAAGGAGCCAACAAAACCTGAAGGAAGTTTCTTGGGTCAACACCTGCTGAAGACCTCTGAATATGTATTATAACATGGGAGCAGACCATGTTGCCAGTCAGTGTGATTCAATTTTTTTTTTTTTAAATTTGTACTTGTTATTTTGGGCTGCAACCATCAAACAAGAAATGATTATTGAGCTACTACTATGTGCATGGCATTGTGGTTAAGTGTAGCTGGAAGCTAAGATGGTGAGATCCAAGCTCCCATTCCATGACACACCAGGAATGGAGTCTGTGGTTGATGGAGGGGACATGGAAGAGGTAGGCTTCATGAACACATGGTTGAAGAGATCATGCCAGAATTGTCTCATGCAAGTGCAGCCTATTGTATGCAGATACTCCCACTATAGAGGAACCCTGCTATAAGCTCCTTTTGCTTGAACAGAACAGTTACCAGAGAGATGCTGCTTGGTGGGCTTCTTAGTCCACCAGCCATATGCCTTTACAGACAGGGTAAATGTGGCAAATCCCTATCTCAGTATCTGTGACATATGCTTTGAATCTGCTAGCTTCCAAACTAAACTACCTATCTCTGCTAGGTTGAAATGAATTACAGAGTGCTAATCAAGAAGTCATTTCCATATATGAAAATAATCTTAAACCGGCAATGTCATGGAGTTTCAAGCTAAGCCTACCTCTTTAGTTCTGTTCTTATAGTTATCACAAACTATGGTAAATAGTCTTTAAACACTGAGAGTCTATTGGCTGTAGATTAACTGTATGTAAGTTGAAGGTAGAAAGTTTGATGTTGAATAACTTTTTTCTCACACTGTTGAAACTCACCTCTTTGGAGGATATTTTTCTTATTCTCTTTCTCATTTCATTATTATTAATAAAAACAGTTTTCTGCACCATGCTTCAGAAGAGAAAACCCTCTTGAATCATAGAGTTAAAAGTAACTCATCCTAAACATCTATACAAAGCATTTTCCAATTGGGTAGAAGAGTGAAAAAGATTTTTCCAGCTCTGCTTTCCATGCTCATGTACCTCATAGGTCTGTTTTTTTCATTTCTTTTACATGGTATAGTTGTCTCTTGGTTGTCTTCATTGGATGTTTCAAAGTTACCTGCAGTTCAGCTCTGGCACTGGACTCATTATACCTTCCCTCCAAACACGTTCTTCCTGCTGCAGTAAATTACCTTAGATAATGGTTCACTCTCCTTGGCAAACTCCTGCTCATCCTTCACAGCCTCACCTAAATGTCATGTCTTCTCTTGCGCATTTCCCAGCTCTCCCAAGTGAAGCTAGTTGTTTCTGTTTCTATTTTCTCATGAAACTTTTCATGCTTTTGCTATTTTATTTATATACTATGTCATGACTGTGATCAGAGGAGGGACTTTACCATGTTTTCTGTGACCTTGCCTGCTATAATAATCCATGGCAGAGCTTACACGGCGGAGATGTTTGTCAAATCCATTTATATACACCTGCTACCATGTCTGTCCTTTGTCTTAATGCATACCTTTATCAAGGGCTGATATTATTGATTTGCTGAGTACCGAATGTCTTTTGCAAGCTGTTTGATTGGTTAAGCCTCTTAACTTATTGGATTCAGTTGCCTCATTTATAAAACATAGAAGAGATGTGATTTCCTGCCTTCAATGGTAATAGTAATATTAATAATAGTATATACATATTTCTTTCTTTCTTTCAAGTTTTTTCTTCCTTCTCACAGGCTCTTTTAGAGGCCTGCCTCAAAAGGATAGTCGGAGTCAGTGAAAGATTTTTTATTCTGAAGAAAAAAAGGTCTTGGGGAAGAAGAACGGTCTTCAACTATAAAAAGGGCTTTCGTGTGGAAGAAGGACAAGTGAGACTCTATGGCGGCAGAAGCTAGAAAGACTAGTGGGTGAAGGTTAGTAAGAGGCATTCAGACATCAGAGAGTTTGGTATATGTTGTCTGGGTCATACATTTCAGATTTAAGGATTTGGTATATGTTGTCTGGGTCATACATTTCAGATTTAAGGATTTCAAGGATCAGTAACACCCCATGCCACTCCCAGCTTGGAGACTTATATTGGGTTTTCAACATTTTATTTTGCCAAATAAAAAACAAACCAAGAGGGGCCCCTGGGTGGCTCAGTTGACTGAGTGTCCAACTCTTGATGTTCTCAGGGTCATGGGGTCCAGCCCTGCCTCAGGCTCTGTGCTCAGTGAGGAGTCTGCTTGAGATTCTCTCCCTCTCCTTCTGCCCCTCCCCCTGCTTGCACGCATGCACTCTCTCTAAAATAAATAAATAAATCTTTAAAAAAAACCAAGCCAAAACAAACCAAGCAACAACAAAAGAGCAAAGCAACTTTCTATTGTGCTCATTTCATTAAAAAAAAGATAATTTTACAAAAAAAGTTAGAAAAGACATAAAAAAGAATAGATCTTTTTGGGTAAGGCCAGTAGTAACCTTACAATGATATACGCGTGCACACACACACACACACACATATTAAATTTTTCCTCACATTTTGATCGGATCTTGCAAATACCAATACTGACGTAATGGGCCTATAGGTCAGCATTTGAGCTTCAGTGTGCTAAGACCCTGCTATTCAATGATAAGGGGTCAAGATATACATATACATATATACTTACACATTTAATTTGGAGGCTTGCATAGGTCCAGGAAGGTATTCTCCTACAAATATTTAAGACTTTGGAACCTGACATATAGTCATATTGCTTTGACTTACTTTCTGCTGTCAGAACATTATATTTTTAACAAGATCCTCGATTTTGACATATCTTCCTGCATCATGTTTTTCCTTGAATCTCTAAAACAAATCAGTGTTGTTGGTCTAGAATTCTGGGCATAACTACAATACTGCATTCTTTTTTTTAAAGATTTTATTTATTTATTTGACAGAGAGAGACACAGCGAGAGAGGGAACACAAGCAGGGGGAGTGGGAGAGGGAGAAGCAGGCCTCCCGCCGAGCAGGGAGCCCGATGCGGGGCTCGATCCCAGGACCCTGGGACCATGACCCGAGCCGAAGGCAGACGCCTAACGACTGAGCCACCCAGGCACCCCAATACTGCGTTCTTAAGTGTGCTTCAAGTTGTATCTTTAAGAAAACCTTACTGAGCAAGATTAGGGTACTGTAGGCTGGGAGATCAGATTTTTTCTCTTGCTGTTATGGTTTCCTGTGTAATATTGGGTTGCTCTTACTCTGAATCAGGATGCAGGATGCACCCAGCAGGAGTGTGGTTCTCCCGAGGCTTGGGAGTGGTGGGTGTAGGGTTAGTTACCTGGGGTGGCCTGAGACAGCGGGTGAAAGGAGAGTCTTTCTCTCAGGACAGGGGCATAGCCACTGCTTGGATGAAAGAGTAGAACATTAAGGACAAAGGGGAAGACCTGACCTGGCCTCAGGTTTGGGGTAAGACTTACACAGCAAGTTATAAGCAAGTTTGGATTTCCAACTTGAATGTGACAGCTTATAGGAGCAATGGAAAGTGACACTCAGAGCCCAAGTTTTATAAAGTAGTAGCACAAGTAGGTATGAAGTTTGCATTGTCACATTTGTTCAGTCAGTTTCCCCTGAACATAAGATACTTTAACAGAAGGTGCTTCTAGAAGCAGCACATTTTTTTTTTTCACTAGGCATCTAGGTTATACTCAGGAAGTTACATCTTGTAGTCATAAATATAGAACGCTGGCTGTCTTCCACCCAAGGCTACTTGGGTGTAAAGATGTAACATAAATAAACGGGTTTGAATTAAAATTCTCAAAAGCTATTATGCATTATTAAAATGACCCACTTTATGAAGATGAGGAAGTTCTCATGCTAAATGACATACCCGAGTTACAGAAACAATTGAGTATGGGATTCCAAATACATGTATCAAATGTCTTTGAAAAATTAGGAATGTAGATTCATTTCTGCACATAGGGAATGAATTACTTACTGTCGCCACTTTAATATTAAATTGAATGTGCAAAGTTGGTGTATCATTCTCTCATCCTATCTGTTGGTTTGAGAAGGACTTTCACAAACTCTTTCCAGAAATTAAACTAATGACCACAATAAAACCCCCCAAAGCTTGTCTAAGCCCGAGGCATTGCGATTTATTGCGATCTTGATATATATCTCCTGGCAGCATATCCACAGGACGAAATTATAATGCTTTGCAAGAGTCACCCAGAAATCCCTGAGGTTCGGTCTGTCACCCTAGAGAGATGCCTTGAAGAGACACTTTCTGGAAGACTCTGAATCTTAACCCCATAGCTAAACTCCAGATAGTCCCTATGGTCATCTGAAGTCTTCAGGTTCCATTGGGGTGAACATAGCATAATTTGTCTTCCTCAGAAATTAAATTCAAAGGGAAAGAAGTGGGTGTATGTCTAGCCACCTGATTCCCTAAGGAGGACAATACTGTCCTTATTGATGTTATCACTGCACATGTGAAATTGAGATTTTTTTTAAAAAGATTTTATTTATTTATTTTAGAGAGAGAGTGAGCAAGAGGAGGGGCAGAGGGAGAGACAGAGAGAATCTCAAGCAGACTCCATCCAATGCAGGGCTCAACCTCATGACCTGGAGATTCTGCCCTGATCTGAAATCAAGAATCAGATGCTTAATCAACTGAGCCCCCCAGGTGCCCCAGTGAAATTGAGATTTTTAAGGGAACTATCTGCATAATTCATGCAGCCAGAAATTCCCTTTTATCTGAAATACTCAGATTAGTGAGATAAGTGTTGGTAATGATGTGTGTGTGTATTGTTTTCTCTTCTTTATGGGAGGGGGGAGTGGATTTTGCAGTAATTGTTTGAATAATTGCCTTCATTCTCTGCCTCTGTGTGCAAACAGCCTATGCTCCCTGGCTATCTTAACAGTGTGTGCTTGTCTCACTTTCCAAGAATTATAAATTGTTTGAACTCTCTTATAATAAATTATTTGAACTCTCTTATAATATTTGCCCTCAATACTCCCTTTGGATGTGGCAGAGGGTAGCCCATCAATCCCATTTTGAAGATGGGGGCATTGACTTGTGGCAGGACGATTGTTGCTGGTGGGGGCAGGGCCAGACCCGGTCTTGTGACTCACAGTCAGGTGCTCTCCCGCCTACAAAGCATTGTGGAATGTGTTCCTTGTTGCCTAAAATTACGGCTGAAACCACCCAAAGCTAGCAGGACCCGTTCTCCCTGTAAAACCATTCATTCTTACTGATGGAGGTCTAAGAAACCCAAGATAAAAATTAGGCCAATTTCAAAGCCAACCACTGAAAGATCTCAAAGGGGGCAGGAAGGGAGGTCTACCTATTATATGAACACTTAGAGATAGTCACCTCTACCAACAATTTTATCTGTACCTATTTTTTTTTTAAAGCACATTTTTTTCCCCCTGATATCTCGAAGTCAGAATCATGTGTGAAACACTGCAACAGTTTTTCCTGTCTCTCCAACCAGATGCCCAGACTGGCTGAACTGTATTAATCAGAGGCCGCCCTGGCCACTAGGTAAAGTAATAGATTAAGCAACTAGCCTGGTATGAGAAGAATATCTGTTGGCTTCTCTCTGTAGTGCACCTAGAAGGAGGCCATGGCCTGAGATAATCTATATCTATTAGGGCAGAAATCAATGTGCCCAATCAGGTAATGTCCTGATTGGATTTTCTCTACAACAAAGCACAGGTTGCCTAGAGGCATTGAGGTATGTTGGTTTCCTCCTTCAAACGTGCAGGCCTGGCTGCTGGGACAACCTCTGGCCCCCTTGATCCCTGGGGAGCACATGGCTCGGGTTCCTCTATTCTCGTCACCCACACTGTATTGGATTTAGAGTTTGAAACACATCTGCCAGTGTTCTCAGTTTTCACTTTCACTGTGTTTGTATGTCATCCTGAGATCAGATATAACGTGGAATGTGGGACTCATACATCAATTAGAAAAAGAAGGAGCAATGGACAGTATAATTTTGGGAAATTGGCGGTGGCATTTGTAATACTGAATTAACTGAGTTATGTTGAGCCTGCACAGACGTCACCTAAGATCATCTGTATGTGCATTGGTCATCACAGTGGTTGGTGAAAAATTTAGTAAAACTCAATTTGGCATATACTGAATATGAAGCACCAAATGGGATTATGAATGCAATTGTTTTATTTCTGAAGCTTTTCACTTCATGTACATTTTTGGGGAGTTCAGTAAACATTTACTAAAGAAGAATGCTTTGGCTTTGACTTTATTGAGTTGGATTCATTTTACACTTTAGGATTCTTTTGATTTTGACTGTGATTTATGCTGAGTATTATGCTATAAATCATATTAGGAAGCAATATATAATCTTGGTAGGTTAGCCTTGTTTTCACCTGTAGTTTTTTCTCCATGTAATGAGTAATGAGTAATGTCTCTCATTTAAATAAGTAAGAGGGGTGCCTGGGTGGCTCAGTTGTTAAGCATCTGCCTTTGGCTCAGGTCATGATCCCAGGGTCTGGGATCGAGCCCTGCATCAGGCTCCCTGGAGTCTGCTTCCCCCCCTCCCACTCTCCCTGCTTGTGTTTCCTCTCTTGCTGTCTCTCTCTGTCAAATAAATAAATAAAATCTTTAAAAAAAAAAATAAGTAAGTAAGAGCTAGGGGAGATGTTTCCTGTCTTTCCAAAAGAAATACAATTTATCAATGGGACAAAAGGGATGGGAGAGATTTAAGCATCTTTCTGTGGCTCATGGATTCAGTTGAGGATGACTCCAAGAGCTGGCAAATGTAGGTAGTGACTGCTGATTCCCGACTTGAGCTCATTTGCACCTTCGTTGTCTCTTGAGAATTTACTACCACTCTTTCTGGTTTTACAATCTCTAGACTGAGAGGTATTTGAGAGGTCACGCAAGGATTGTTTTGTCATGGAGGTTAGGCAAACCACATTAATTCCATTAACTGTGGATGCCAGGGCAGGTGGGAGAAAATGTATGACCCACTCCTTTTCCCCCTCTGCAATGATGAATATTCTTCCCTGAGAGCAACCTTGTGCATTCAAAGTATTTTCTGTGTTTGAGCATGACTCTAGTTACTGGACTTTTTTCTTAATAATATTAAATATGTTTTCGAAACCCTCAGAGGGAAGGAATAGGGTCTGCATCTAAACTGAATAAAAATCCCAGACTCTGACCTTCTAACATGCTTTGGCAGCTTACCCATGTATCTCTTGCTTTGGTATAAGCAGCTCTGTTGGAAGGCTGAGCCCTGACCTTTTGTGATTAGATAGAATTAGAATCTAGCATTTCAGATGGGGATAAGATCATTTCCAAAGGCCTTAGCAGACAGGTGTCAGTGCTGGAGATCAATGTGTTCTTCTGAGGGCGGGATCTCTAAGTGATGGACCAGGAGCTGGAGACATTATCTATGAACAGATATCAGTAAGTCAACTCACAGGACATCCCACATTCTGGGGAGAAGGGCAGTGGGGGGAGGGTCACAAACATCTTGTACGCTGTTGAAATGGAAGGAAATTTCTAATTTTTCCCACAAGGAAACATAACAGAGTGATATTAGAGTATAATAACAAGTTAGAAAATAGAACACAATAATGGTAATCATTACTATAAGGAAAACTAAAACTATTTGTGGTACTATAAGGGAACACTAACCAATCACTAACCAACTGAGCAGATATAAATTTACTAAGAAATTCATTAAATCAATAGGGAAAAACATAAACTGCCTTTTTTGCATTATATTGCAGATTTTTTTTAAAGCAAAATTAGCTGCTCTTTCCTCGAATGAATTTGCAACTCTCATACCAGGAGACTTTTAACTCCTTTTCTCCTGACCATATGCAAGGTAGCATCATATTCAAGAGAGCTTGAGTGGTTCTCCAGGATTGAATAAGGTACTGGGCTACACATTTTACCTACCGTGTTGATTGAATCATCCCAACAATGTTCTGAGATGGGTCATAGTCTAGGCCCTATTTTATAGGTGAAATTCTGTTGCTTATCTTGCTTGACTGTCATTGCCTCCCTTCCCAAGTTCTGCTAATTTAGCACTGCATTCTCGCTGAGGGATGCTTGATGCAGCCTAAAAGAGTGTAAGGCACCCAACTCCACTATTGGGGTGCAGTGTCTTAAGGTCAGCCGGTGGTGCCTGTGAGCCCATCGGTCAACAGCTTTTTCCTACCATCCCCCACCACGTCTGCCTAGTCAGTGTAATGGCCCACATGTCCTCAAGTCCTGGTTTCTTCTGCTTGGACTGCAGCCTCACCACCAACTCTAGCGCTCTTGATTAGGTCCCTGACACCCTGCTTTGCCCTGACCATTCTACCCAAGTCAGCTCCTATTGGCCTCTGCTCTGACTGGGGGCTCCTCACAGCAATCTAATCTCAGGCAATTCTCTGAATCCTTCCCACTTTGTCTGCTTGTAATTAGACTTCTCTATCCCAGATTCCATACATGAACTCTCCTAACTGCCTTTGTTCCTTCAGGTGGGCTGACACCTCAGAGTCCCCTTCTGATGTTTTGGGTCTCCACACAATTTTTTAATTTCCTTGCTTCTTAAGTACCAGAGTTCTCCCCAGGAAGAAATCTAGGCTCTGTGTGCCCATAGTTTATTCAATTTGGGGAGGTTTCCTAGTATAATACAGAAGTATCAAAACTAACAGGTACCAAAATGAATACTTATTAAAAATTCTATAAATTACATAAATATTTAGAATGAGAAAAAAAAGTCAGGACATGGCTCCTTAGAGATTCATATTCCTGTTTTAAGAGGGCAATTTATCAGAAATGCTTATATGAAATGCTTCCTGTTGTAGTCCGACTTCCTTTTACCTCTCAGAGCCCTTGACAACCCCCCTGAGCTCATAGAGACCAGTGCATGTGAGGGCCCTGAGGCTTAAGTATCACCAGATTCAGAGTAAGTCACTCTGACCCCTTCACTGTGGCTCTGGGTGAAAGCTCTTTGCTCTGGCCTTCAGTTCTAGAGAACTGTAATTCTGAGAAAGAGAGAGAGAGAGAGAAACAGAGACAGAATGTGTATGTGTGAGAGAGAGCGCACAACTGTATTTGTAAATGTGAAAGAGAGAGAGGCAGTGTGTGTACGTGTGTGTGTGTGTGTGTGTGTGTGTGTGTGTGTGTGTGTGGAGTGAGATTGATTCAGACCATTCTTCTCTCCTCTGGTGTGGAACCCCTTTCCCTTCTGGCATTTTATATCCGCTGTTACTTATTGACAAACTTTGCTGCAGGAAAACTGAATGCATTCATGGTACTTCCTGTTATATCTTGGGGTGTAGCCAGGCGTGAGTTGGTTAACCACCTTGGGCCGGGGCACCCATGGAGAGGCAGGCTTACGAGGCCCAGGCAGGCCTACGAGGCCCCAGGACAGAGCATGATATCCAGAGGGCAGAGGGACAGGCAGCCGGGGTCATCTGGTGAAGCTAGGAGCACAGGGTAGTCACCACTGGACTAACAGGGATCCTGATGGGCCAGTGGGGCCCTCTCGCCCTTGAACAACGGGAGAGCTGATGCGAAGGGCCCAGCAGCCGGCAGCCGGCAAGCACTACCGTAAGTGTCAAAGCGCCACCTGGAGTTTAGCAGAGGAATTTCAATCCCTGGAAAAGCTCCCCCTACCAGAGTGTGGGAGTTCAGAAATAACCTTAAGGGTTATTGGGAGAGGCATCAGGCAAGAGGATCAACAGGTTGATTGAACTGCTAGACACAGGATCAAAGTGGGAGATCAGACCTTGGAAAAGACTCAGGCTGCTCACTGAGGCTAGACGTGTTTGTTTTGGGGGCAGAGACATCTATCGCTTACTTATTCTCTGCATAACCATCAACAAATTGTTTAAATTTTTTTTTTTAACTTATCTGACAGAGAGAGACACAGCGAGAGAGGGAACACAGCAGGGGGAGTGAGAGAGGGAGAAGCAGGCTTCCCGTGGAGCAGGGAGCCCAATGTGGGACTTGATCCCAAGACCCTGGGATCATGACCTGAGCCGAAGGCAGACGTTTAATGACTGAGCCACCCAGGGGCCCCTACCTTCAACAAATTGTTTAATTTCTTTGTGTGTCCCTGATCTCTCTTTGTTCTATTTAAAATAATGACAGTATCACAGAGTTACTTTAATGACTAAATGAGGTAACATCTAGGTGCTTAACATTGACTATAAACTATTTGAGGACAGGAACCAGATCTTCTTCTGACTTTTCTTTCCTAGTGCCTAATACAGAAGCTGGCACATAGTAGGCCCTTTAAAAATGTTTGTTAAACTGCTAAGTCGCCTACCAGGTGACAGGCATACATATGTATTTATATAGATTGCTAAATTGATCTCTATAGATATAGATACATAGATCTATGCATATGTGTGTAATTGTATAAACTTATCTATACATTTATTTAACCATTTATTTATTATCTCTTAGTTTTTGAAGCTGAGTATAAGATCAGGGCCAGAGTAGCATACATAAGTGGTGACAGTCCTCAGTCGGAGAATGTGAGGCCAGGGCTCTTAATCCCTGAGAGAGAGGGAGAAAAGATTCTGAGACAGATGAGTACTCATCAGACTGACTTGCTTGTCCTAAGTTACCATCTCCACTTAAATGTTGTGAAAACCAAAGTTTAGAGTGATTCTCCTAAAGAATTTATCACTATTTATTTTCATGCTTCTGACGAACTGTTTAAAAAAAAAAATGAGACTCAGCTGATGTCTTACTGGGAAGACTCCAGTTAAGTATGCAGTGAGCATCACCATTTTCCTGTTTGCCCGGAAGGCACCTTTTGCAAGGGATAATGAAGTGTCTCACTGATTTTCTAGACTATGATGTACTTAAATAAAGTTTTTGGTATTGCCTTTGATCCAGTGAAGCCTAGAGCTGCCCTCTGCTCTATGGAGAAAGTGGGATTTGAGATCAACCTTGAGTGACAGACGGCTCTGTCAACAACAAAGAGCATATATGGGCTGGAAGCAAAGGCTTTAGCCACAGAGGAACCCGTGTCCAAGTCATGGCTCTGCCATTTACTAAATATGATTTTATGCATGCTACTTCTCTTCTTTAAAGCCTCAGTTTACTCATTGGTGAAAGAGTTAAAATAATAGTACCTACCTAATAGAGTTATCATGGCCCTTGAAAGAACTAACACCAATAAATTACTCAATACCGTGCTTGGCCCTGTGTATGTGCTCGGTATGGTTTAGTTGTTTATATAAGGAAGGAGGAGGGGATGGGCGTACCGGTGAGAACAACCATCTAGACACTGGTGAGGATGAGGAAGGAGCCCGGTGTCCCTCCAGGTTGGCTGGTGTGGAGTGCAGGGCTTTAGAAGGACCATGAGAAATGTGGATGGTGCAGAAGGTGTGATTTGTTAACGGAGGGCTTTAAAAGGGAAGTGAGCCAGATACAGAAAGTCCTGGTGGGTTTTTGAACACATTGTCTTGCAAAATAGTGCAATGGAAGTTTATGATTTCCTTCTAGAAACTGCAACATTCCTTTCAGACCATACTGATGTATTTTATCCTTTCCAAATTTTGTGGAGTAAGAATGGTTCCACCCATTTTGAAGATGATGATGTTGTGGCCCAGGGAGATAAAAACTGGCCCATGATCACTTTTTAAATGCACCTCACTTATTGGGTGTGGGTTAAGTTGGCATTTGTGAGGGTAACGCATGGGAGGGGGACATGTGCCAGCCTGTGAAAAATATTTTCCAGAGGGAAGCCATTTGACATCTGGCTTAGTTCTAAAGACTGGGCTTCTACTCTATTCTCGTGACCAAGCCTCAGATTTGCCCACCTCTGTATACCTCTTTGGTCCTTCTATGCCTGTATCCCTGCGTGGATAATGTCTTTGGGGCTTGACAACTTTCTGGACTGAGTATCTTTCTCTGAATCCAGGGTTCTTTCAGACTTTTGGATGGAACTTACTGGCCTCTGCTGGCCTACCTGTCTACCTGCCACCATGCCCAAGCCTCTTGCTGGGACACCGTGTCTGATAGCCCCTTGGTGTGACTTCCTCCCTGGCAACTCAACCATTGCCCACAAAGTACCTGCGTCCAGGCGTCAGTTAGCCAGATCCCTAGGTCCTGAGCTCTGCCAGTCTGATCTGTCCGTCTCTTTCCAAGTTGCTTTTCCAGTGGTAGAGCTTGTTTAAAGTAGAGACACTTGGGCTTCATTCTAGACCAGCGGAATCAGACACCCCCATGGTGTGGCCCAGGAACCTATATATTTAAAAATGTCTTTCCAGGTGAATCTATCATAGAGCTGTTTCACAGGTTGGCTTTTGGAAAACACTGACATAGGTACTTTGACTACATGGTCTCCAAGGCCTATTACAACTCAGTGCGTCTATGGTTTGCTCACAGTTAGGTCAATATTATGAATGAAATTCCGGTCAGTATACGTCATTTCCTAGGGGTTTCTTTTTTTTTTTCTTAAGATTTTATTTATTTATTTGAGAGAGAGAGAATGAGAGACAGAGAGCATGAGAGGGAGGATGGTCAGAGGGAGAAGCAGACTCCCTGCCGAGCAGGGAGCCCGATGCGGGACTCGATCCCGGGACTCCAGCATCATGACCTGAGCCGAAGGCAGTTGCTTAACCAACTGAGCCACCAGGCGCCCTCCTAGGGGTTTCTAAAACTGCTTCTTCAAGAGAAAAAAATCATTTAATCTCTCCTCCATATCTTCTCTGGATGAACCCATCTTATCGATCTCTATGTAGGTACTACAAGTCCTGCAGGATAAGTTGGAAGCTCCCCTGCTTCTGCAGCTGGCTTAACATTTCCAACTTGTTCTCATTCTGAGGCACCTACGAGGCAGGCTCCTTGCCATGTTTGAAGCCTGACCTTGCTTACAGGCTCCTTGCCGTCACTGCCTCAACCTAGTTTCAAGTTCCCTCTTAGAAATGACAGTCTGCTCACATTCAAAACCATCTTTATCAAAGCCATTTCTTTGAACTCTTCTGAAGAATAATCTGGGAACATCTAAGATTTAATGTCCTTTAAAATAATGTGGAAAAAAAAAAAGAGAGTTTTGTCTATATTGAATCCTCCAGATTCATTAGTTACCAGGTTGGGTCTTACTGATGTATGGAAACTTTTGTGGATGCACTAAGGATGCACTTTCTAAAAATTGGTTTTATAAACTGAGAACCTTGGAAACTTTTAAACATCTTCCCATAGAGGTGCTTTAGCATTTTATATATTTGTATGTCATTTTCTTTCACCTTTGCATATGCCAGGGAGTGCTGTGTGTCAATGCTTGTGATTTTATTCCTTTCGAGCAACTGCATTTGTGTACTGCAGAGGGTTCTGTGGTAATAAAGATTGGTTTTATTAGGACCAAGTTAGCCCTGGACTGTTCTCATGCTCCCCTGAACAAGTTAGGTTTTATATAAGTTCTAATTTCACAGACATGCAAGTTCCTAATGTTTTCCTAACCAGGAATATCCTGGCATGAAGTATGAGCTCATCAGTTTGTGAGGAACGTGAAGGAGTTAATGTTAAGGACCGTCATGGAAGTGGGATGAGAGGCCAGCCCTCAGACAAGAACAGGACAAGAGGACTTGGAGAGAGCCACAGTTTCTCATCATATCCCTGACGCAGATATTTTGGTTAGCTTGCCACATCAGTACCTTTTTATCATTGTAAATCTCCTTCCCCACCTAGTTATTTTCAGGCTACAATATTCCCGTTCCGCAGATGTTGAGCCCAGGCTGGATCTGGAAGAGACTGAAGGAACGTCACTTCCAGGCGTGCTGACATCAGCCACAACAGACAGCCCCCTCGAACAGATAGGTGTGTGGGACATGATACCATGATGGGACACAGTGGGGTATTTGGTTATCTGGCCAATTCTCATGCTCTCACCGGGGAATCTCCAAACCAGGAAAAAATGTAGTTCCTGTAACTCTAAAGTAACACACAGGTGTTTTCATGAGTCAGTAGAGTCTTTTAAAGACCACAAGAGAAAGAGAGCAGTTCCCCCTTGTTTCCAGATAGGAAGATCTGGGCTTGCGGGTGGTCAGGATATAATTTTGAAGTAGGTTTACTACAGTGGACTTCCAGTCAATTCACAAAGGACGCTGACTGGATGTAGGAAGAGTCACAGATGTCGAGAGAGGCTAAGCAATTGGAGAACTGGGGGTATGCTTTCCCTAAATGCTTCAGAAAGGCAGCTCATATTGTCATTAGAGAATATTCAGCCCAAGTTCCAAACACAGTTTATATGTCCTCCCTCCTTTTTACTTTGTCAAATACATTCTGAAATTTAATTAATTATTGGGTCTTAAAAATGGTTACTCTTGTAACCATAGACCATAATAGTATGTTAATTAAAGTGGAATTAATTTTAAAATATTAGGATGTATTTGAAGCCACTCATAATTCTGAGACAACTAAAGTAAAATAGGACAAAATATCCAAAAAAATGTCCAATACCTGTCTTTTACTTCATGTTAAAGAAAATAGATTTAAAATTTGACATTAGCTAGATTTTCAGTTTAATATGGAGATAGAGGTGGGGGCGCCTGGGTGGCTCAGTCGTTAAGCGTCTGCCTTCGGCTCAGGTCATGATCCCAGGGTCCTGGGATCGAGCCCCGCATCGGGCTCCCTGCTCCGCGGGAAGCCTGCTTCTCCCTTTCCCACTCCCCCTACTTGTGTTCCCTCTCTCGCTGTATCTCTCTGTCAAATAAATAAATAAAATCTTAAAAAAAAAATGGAGATAGAGGCATTCTAGAGGTACCTTCTCTTTCCTCTCCTACCATTCCACGAAAGTCCCTTTGAAAATGTATCAGTGCCTTAAAAAAATTGTACAGGGGTGCCTGGGTGACTCAGTCAGTTAAGCATCTGCCTTCAGCTTAGGTTATGATCTCGGGGTCCTGGGATCAAGCCCTGCATCGGGCTCCCTGCTCAGTGGGGAGTCTGCTTCTCCTTCTTCCTCTGCCCCTACCCCCAGCTTGTCCTCTCTCTCTCTCTCTCAAATAAATAAATAAATAAAATCTTTAAACAAATAAATAAAATTTATATTCCTTATAAGTGGGGTACAGGAAGATAATATGCAGGACTCTGGGAGGATTTTTACAAACTGCCACGTCAGTGGTGTTGGAGTGAGAAGCACAGTCGTGGATTCTATTTGCTCCAACCTGTGCCTAGGAAAAGTACACATCATCTGGCAGAAGATAGCAAACAGTTCTCTGTTACCATACAGCCTGTCCCTAGCTCAGGCATTCCAGCCAGAAAGTCAGGCAACCACATTCCTTTCCACATGAGGACAGTATTTTTTAGGCACCCAGATCAGGGCTCTCCTCCTCTTTCCTTTCTTCCCTCTTCATTCTTGATTAGAGATTAGAGGTCTTAGAAGAAACTGTGCCAGATGTGTCAGCACAGTGACATGTTAGGGTGTAATTGGTGGTGATGTGCTGAGTTGAGATTGTAAACACGACAGACTGAGGCAGATACAAGAGCTGGAAGCGTGAGTGAGTGTGCATAGATGCAGGAGAGGGCATGCGGGGACTCTATGACTTACTTGTCTTTGGAAAAGAGGTAATTGTAGACTGTGCCTAAGTATTTAACACAGTCAAAAGAGACTGGCAGTGAGAGAAGGAGGTTCATGTATTTATCCAGCGAGGATTTATTGAGTATCTACTAGATATGCCAGATGCTATTTTGGTGGCAGAGAAATACCAGTAAGAAAGAGAAACTGGGGTCTGGTTCTACTAGGGAAGATTGGGGAGTAGATAGAGGGAGAGGGACAAGAATAAGCAAACTATTGAAAAGCATAATTTTTGATAATTATCAGTGCTGTGAACAACATAAGATGGGGTGGTGAGGCAGAATGAATGGGGCTTCTCAGACCAATCCACTGTGGCCCCAACATAGACTGGACCCAATGCCGCAGGACTTGTCCAGAAGAAACAGAACAAATGGGGTAGGAGAAACAGAGTTTGATCATTACCACACTATGTTATGTAAATATTATTATTATCTTGTTTTACAGATGGAAAAATAACCTGAGACAATATATGAGCAAAGAAAAATTCTTATGAGAAGAAATACAAGCAGTTGATAGACATTTGGAACTTATTAAAATTCACAAGTAATGAAATAAACACACTAAAGGGATGAAATTTAAAATTGCAATTAGATACCATTTTCAATCAATCAAATTTGCAAAGATTAAAAAAAAAAGACCAAATTATTGCTAGTGATAGTGACATAAATTTGACCCCTCTCATTTGCTGCTGAGAAGATAGTTAATTGGTACATCTTTTAAGTAAAACAATCCTACCTGTAGGAATAAGTCTCAAGGAAATTACTAGAAAAGCAAATAAAGATTAATATACTAGATGTTAATTGCAGTACTATTTATAATTACAATTACATTTCCCAGTTTCCCTTGGCAAGGTGTGGCCACATAAGCAAGCTCTGGCCAAAGGCTTGTGAGCAAAAATGATGTTCCTAAAAGATCATGTTCCTAAAAGAAAGTGGTTTGCCCTCCATGTCCTCTTTCCTCCTTTCCAAAGGCTAATGCATGGATGCAGTAGTGGGTGAGCTGGTTTTGACCATGAGGACAAGAACAACACTCTAAGGAAAAACAGAAAAATAAGATCGAAGGAGCCTTGGTCCCTGGATGACCTTGTGGAGTAGAGCTTCTCCCTGCTGAACCTATCAGATGGAACTTTAACAAGAGATAGAACCTTCTATCTTGTCTTCAGCCATTGTGACTTGGCCTCCTTTGCAACAGCTGAATTAATATCCTAAATAGTACAGACAGCAGCTATGTAAAATATATACAATTTTTCATTCCTTATTATTTCAATTATCTAATACACACACCGATGGTCTTAATAATAAAACTAAGTAGCAGATCCCCACAGAAGATGTGTTAATAAAAGCAGAATGCTTAACATCATCTCTTGGCTGTTTTGGCAATCAGATATTCATGTTTCACAAAAATACTTAGGTATAACTTGATAAAAAAAAGCAGGACCAGGGGCGCTTGGGTGGCTCAGTCAGTTAAGTGTCTGCCTTCGGCTCAGGTCATGATCCCAGGATCCTGGGATTGAGCTCCGAGTTGGGCTCCCTGCTCAGTGGGGAGCCTGCTTCTCCCCCGCCTCCCACCGCTAGTGCTATCTATCTTGTTCTCTCTCTTAAATAAATAAATTAATTAAAGAACAAAACGGGACCAGATGCAATTATAAAAAGGTAAAAGCTTTGATTAGTTCTTTAAGGTTTTAACTTGATCTCAAACCTATGAAATGTTAGTGGCAATTGTTTTCCTTTCCATTCCTGTGCATTGCTTCCAGAATGGGATGTTATGTGCCACATTATCCAGTTGGCTTTGTCAGAGATTTATCTCTGTAGATGGATCAATTATTCTAGTTTGGGGAGAAGGCAGAGCTTCTTGCACCATGAGTGGCTGTATAAAAGCCAGTTGGTGGAAAAGGGAAACAGGAATGAGAGACATGCCTTTCGCTTGGGGCAACTTTACTTCCTTCTCTTCTTTATCATCATTTGCTAGAACCTGGATAAGCCGTCAGCATGGGCTCCTGGGGGCCTGTTCAACTGCCTTCTGATGCCGTATTGCTCTAGCAACAGAAAACTTTGGTAGAATGGGAGCAAGAGCTAAAATTGGAAGGTGGGGACACAGACATATAAGTGGAGACTGAATTATGAGGGGGAGAGGGTATGGAATAGAAGGTCAAGTCCAAATCCCAGCTTGGAAGAGGCAATTCTGGTCTAGTGTCACACAGGCTTTGAAATCCTGAGGAAGGGGATGAGGCTTTTAAATTCTAGGGGTGAGATGATGGGACAATGAAGAAGAGCAGTGTTCTTTAAGAAAATCTCTTGAGGGCGCCTGGGTGGCTCAGTTGGTTGGGCGACTGCCTTCGGCTCAGGTCGTGATCCCAGGGTCCTGGGATTGAGTCCCGCATCGGGCTCCCTGCTCTGCGGGGAGCCTGCTTCTCCCTCTCCCACTCCCCCTGCTTGTGTTCCCTCTCTCGCTGTGTTTCTCTCTGTCAAATAAATAAATAAAATCTTAAAAAAAAAAAAAAAAAAAAAAGAAAATCTCTTGAAATGTTAGGAAGAAGAGCAAGGACAAAACCCAGCCTTCAGAGTCATCAGCTGGCTAGACAGAGACTAAGAAGCAAGCCCCAGGCCACGACTGAAGCAGAGAGCAAGACTGCTAGCTGGCTTTGGTGCCTTGTGGGAAGAGAGACCCCAGACATTCAAGAGGCCCAGACAGAGCAGATGAGAACAGGTAAAGGATTCTCACATTCATTGAGCATTTAATATTCCATATACTCGATTTTATTTTTGCGGCAAGCTTGGGAGCACTCTTCGCAGAAAGGTTGAATGATTTGATCCAAGATCATGAATTTATTAAGTGGAGGATGTAGTTCTGACTGACTCTAAAATCCATATTCTTTCTTTCCTGCCATTTTGGGGCTTTTCAGGGATTGCTGCCCATTATACTTCCAGAAGGTGGAAGAAGTTAGAGAAGTCTATTACCCAACCTTGATGGCTTGTAGGATAACGATTGATGTGTTCCCCATAGGCCTCTTGTTAGTTTACAGAGAAAGGAGGAAGCCTGGGGGTAGATAGGACGCTGCCTAATCAGGAGTCTGAAGGTGGTACTGTCCCGCCTTCCCAGAAGCTTAGCTTGCTACGTTCCAGATTAATTCTAGGCAGTTGTGAGCTGTCGGTGCCCATAGCCATTTCCCAGAGAATCCTCAGGACTCTAATAGCCTTTAAAGGAAATGTTATGGTAAAATATGAGAAGATGCTCAATCTTGTAACTGATCAGGTAAAAGCAAATCAAATGAACCTTTAGATACTATTTTCATGTCATCAGATAGAGATAAATTATAAATATTTTAATATCCAGTGTCTTTGGAAGTATAGACAAAATGGAACTCCAGTTTGCTGTTGGTAGGCATGTAAGCTAGCAGCACTTATTAAAATTTACCCAGAAATTTCACCTTATAGAAATAACCATGTAAGTGTGCAAGGATATGTGTACAATGGCATTTGTTCCAGAACTGTTTAAAAATTAAAAACCAAGGGGCACCTGGGTGGCTCAGTTGGTTAAACATCTGCCTTTGGCTCAGGTCATGATCTCGGGGTCCTGGGATCGAGCCTGAGCATCAGGCTCCCTGCTCAGCAGGGAGTCTGCTTCACCCTCTCTCTCTCTCCCTCTGCCCCTCCCCACCATCCATTCTCTCATTCTCTCTCACGTAAATAAATAAATACTATCTTAAAAAAATTAAAAAATGAAACCAAGTAAATATCCATCCACAAAAAAGTTAAATTACAGCACAGCCGTTCCTAAGGAGTATGATGAAGCCATTTAAAAATGTGATTGAACTGTCTATGCTTATGTGGAAGGGTATCCAGGATATAAGGAGTGTAAAAGCAAACTCATGAGAACAACAAAAAATGACATACACCTGTGAGTGGAGAAAAGTCAAGAAGGATCCATACCATGCGGTGGTTATTTTTGGAGGAGAGAACGTAGAACGGGGCAGGGGCGGATGAGGTGACCCCCATTCTTCACATGTATCTTCGTGGTTCGAATTTTGGGACAATCTGTTGAACATTTATTACTGTTATAATTTAAATAAATTCATAAAATAAAAGTGAGGAACACTCAGGGGTAGGCAGTTATCCTTCTGAGCCCGAGGCAGAGGACAGCGACTTGAGGTCATGTGTGATTCTGTACCAGTGCCTACCACAGAAATTTGGACACATGCTAAAACCTGCTCCACTTAGGGAAGCCCAAAAAACCCGCTCCAGGCAGGACTGTAGCTGGCAGAGCAGGCATCTAATTTTTCCTACCTTCCAGTAGATTCCAGCCCGAGCTCCCGCTAGCCTTATTTTCTATTCCCCCGCAATTCCTTTGACTCTGAACTTCAGACTGACCTCCTGTTTCTCCCCTGAAGCTATTTTTTTAATACTTTCTCTTCCCCTCAATTTACATTTTAATGCTTAGTGAGTTCACGACACTGTAAGATTCTTTATAATAGGGGCCGAAATGCATGCAAAACTTTCGTGAGGTTTTTCCTCGGTGAATAAAAGGCAATGCCCCCGACGAGTTGTCACTGGCATGTAGTATTTGTATGAAATTAAACTCAGAGAGTAATGACAGGGAGGTTAATTTTCTTCCCATTGTAGGTACAGTTGATTTCCTTTCATTTAGCTTTGAGAAAAGGTTAAGGGTTAAAAGGAAGCTGGGGAGAACCTGGAGTTTGCTGTAATTGGCTACAGTAGTCACAGGACACTAATACAGCCTGGCTGCTTTACTGGAGGTGTCCTTCCTGGTGGGACCCGAGGCCCTTAGGACCTTGTGGCTTCACGTGGCCCCCTGGGCACTGAAAGGAGGTTCTGAATGCAGCTAGGAAGTGGACTGCCCTGGCAATGGGACCATTTGACTGACTCATTTGATCCCTCCCCTCAACTCCCTCTTCTTTTCAACAACAGCTCCTTCTCAGCACCATCTCAAGAGCTGGAAACAGAATAGCTGTGGCGACACGTAACATGATAAGGCATGTGCTTGACATATGATTGATTTTAGGTCAGCCTCAGAACCGGCCGCGTGATGCCTTGTGAGTTTGATGGGTGATTTATAGCCATTGGAAGCTGGATGGCTTGTTCTGTGCTCATAGCCAACTAGAACTATATTATGCGAGGCTTAGGCTAATAGATCACTGTGTAAATGACATCAGGGACTCACTCTCCACTCTCTAAACGTGAAAGAAGCCATGAGCAGACAAATTAGATGAATAAATACTCCCTATACAAGCTACCTGTCCTAGCGGATTAGCCATTTACAAACTTTAGAATACATAAAAGTCACCCAGGGATCTTGTTAAAAATTGTAGATTTCCAGCTGATGTTTCTGATGAAGTAGGGTGGGGATGTATTTTTGACATGTGGCCCAAGAGATTCTTCTGCAGGCAGTCGGTGGAGCCCGCTCTAATGGAAGAGCAGAAGCTGCTGGGGTCAGAGAGAGACACCACTCACACGTTCTGGTGTTTTGGCACAGAGGACAAGCTGTAATTTCCAAACATTTTTTTCCTGCTTTGATCCTCTTCACATTTATATATTCTTCCACTGTTACCTCCATTACATGGGAACTTGAAAGCTATGGGGGGAGGGGCTGGGAGAGTACATAGTCCTAGGGCGGCGGCATGGGGCTCACACATCATAATCTCCATGTGGGCAAGTGGGGCACTCTTCCAGATTCTGGTAATATTTCCTCTATTCCCCTGCCCCACTTACTAGCAGGTGATTCTTAGCTTGGAGAGAAACAAGTGTCTCTCGGTGGGGAATCTCTGGGTGAGGAAACGTGCTAACATTCAAGGCACCATGCATCTTGCACTTTGGGCAACTAGCAGACACGATCTTGCACTTGGGCATGTTCCTTCCTTTCGAGGCTGCGGAGAGATGATCTGGTCCCTGCGCCATGAGGCATTGCTCTCCAAAGTCTAGTCTTGCATTCATCTGGGCTGGGGGTGGAAGGTCAGGGCTCTGCCTGTGTTGTGCAGTTTGTGCGTTCATTCCCAAAGGTCAAGTGTGGCTGGAATCCAGGTCAGGTCCCACGGCCCTATCCGGACGTTGGGGCAAGGATAACGGCTGTGCCTGGCCTGAGGAAGGGAGACCTTTTAAAAATCTACGCAAGCTCAGGTGCCTGGGTGGCTCAGTTGGTTAAGCGTCTGCCTTCGGCTCATGTTCTCAGGGTCCTGGGATCCAGCCCCAAGTTGGGCTCTGCTCAGTGGGGAGTTTGCTTCTTCCTCTCACTCTCCCTCTGTGCTCTCTCTCCACCGCCCCCCCCAAATAAATAAATAAATAAAATCTTTTAAAAAAATCCACACAAGCTCTCTGCTAGCTGTGACCCTGCCAGGTGGAGCCCCCAAGCTTCTCTCAGTCTTAATGCTCTCCTTGATGTTCCCGAACTGGGTATTGGGGTGTTTAGGAAGAACTCTGTTTACTGCTGCATATTCCAAGAGTTGGAAATCTCTGCTTTCCTGATGATTAAGCCTCAAGAAGAGCCCACCCATCTGACCTCCTTCAGGCTATGTCCATCTACCCATTGGAAAAACAAATTCCTAAGTGAGTGACACATTATCCCCTTGTGTCCTGTCAATCCTCTCATTTGCCAATCTCCAGCTTATCGGCTAGACTTGTTTAATGCCTGAGGCCAAGGTACTGCAGTATCTCTTATTTAACTAGTTGCACACAGCTAATTACTTACCCCGGTATCTCATCAGTATACAGAAAATATTGACTCCAAGTTGGAAAATGCCTCAGAGGCATTACAAAACTTGTATTAGAAGAGACGCCTTCTTAAATACCAGCCATCCAAGAGCTCCGAAGGAGAATAAGGGAGAAGCTGGGAGGAAACCAGCTGGAAAGAGGGGTTGCACGTTTCACTGCAACCCCTCTCCCCACCATATTTCCTATTCAAAATGATCTCTCACGAGATTTGGTACAAGTATTTGCCTTCTCACAACCTACTCCACTCTCCTGGTGATAAAATAATCCTTGACATGCTGTACCCCACCCTTTCTGAGTGGGTTCACGTTCTGAATACTCACTCTGACTATAGCAAGATTTAGATAGCTGCCTGTTGCCTATCCTTACAGGCCATGGAAGCTTCAGGAAACCTTCCTGATTCACGGTTTCGGTGCTTGGCTTTCTGGCACCTGCCGACCAGCCTCCCCTCTTGCTGGCTGCAGTATCAGTGGCTTCCCGTAGAAAGCTGGACACACTCTCCTTAAGGGGAGATTAGCAGGTGCTCAGGAGGGTAGTACAGAACATTAGCTACCTAATCATTAACGTTCCTAATTGGGGAGTTCTCCCAGGTAGACGATTTATTGTGCTTTCACTATATGGCCTGGCAGGTGCTGGGTGTGTCGTATAGAATCTAACTCAGTGTTCACACTCTATCAGCTAAGGACCAGTCTCGATTTTCAGTTGAAAAACTTGAAGTACAGGGAATTAGAATAATTTTTCTGAAGTCACACATCTTATTAAAACAAAACTAAACCAAAAAACGTAGAGGAGAAAAAGTGCTTTAAAGGGAGAAGAGACAGTAGCGAAGTAGTTGCTCTTGAGAACAAATACTCGTTTGGGAAGAGAATGTTTTCCTACTGCTGGATCAGCCAATCAGGGCTGCAGTAGTATTTGCATGGTTTAGAAATGATTTTTTTTGTTGGTCTCATTTTATTCTTCTACCCTTTACAATCTAAGGCCCGTCTTAACCAAAACGCAGATTTCAGACATTAAGGTATTTCCACTTTTTCTCCTCTTCTGTCAGTTAAAGAAGTATCAGAGTGAGCACTCTTTTTCCTTCTAGAAGCACAGACTTTGTAAACAAGTTGTGGGCAAGAGAAAATTCCCATGGGTTGGCCAACGTCAGCACCTCTGGATCAATGGTTCACAACCTTGGCTGCTCATGAAAATCCCAGCGTGGGCTGGCCCAAGCCCAACCTGCTAAATTAGCATCTCTGGGGCAAGGGCTGGGCACTGAAATCAGCATCTCTGGGTGTGGACCGGGCTTCAGGGTGTTTTGAAAACTGCTGCTGCTCTCCAGATTTTGGGGAGCGAGGCTCTAGATCAGTGGTTCTCAAAGTGCGGTCCCTGGATCTGCAGTATCAGCATCACCAGGGAGTTTTTAGATATGCAAATCCTTGGGCCCAATCCCAGTCCTGCAAATCAGAAACTCAGAGGGTGGAGTCCAGCAGTCTGGTTTAACAAGCCCCCCAGGTGGTTCGGATATAACTAAAGTTTGAGAACCACCGCTGGATAACAGTTTCACCTTTACTTCGGTGTTAGGCTTTGGAGAGATGAGATCCCCCAGCTTATATCCAAAGCAATGGAGGGCTGATTACAAGCATATTTGTGGAAATAAGAGAGCAGGCATCATAGGAACCCAGGGAAAGGGGCACAGTGGAATGCTTGGGATGAGCTGCTGTGGCACCTCGAGGCATTCCAGGACCTGGGATGTGGTCTGGAGCACGGCGTGTGATTCGGGATTTGGAGCGACTTGCCCATGCTGCTTCTTGTTTGGCCAGCCACGGGAATTCCTGGTTTCTTCCTCTAGTGCCTTACTGTTATCCTGGCTCTGATGCTCTCTGCCTCTGCCTGCAGCGAGTGGCTTAGCTGGAGTCTTGGAATGAGGCTGCTGGAGTTAGCATTCTGGCTCATATTATCTGTATGACCTTGAGCGCTTCATCATCTCACTCCTCTTGGCCTCGGTGTTCTTGTCTGAAAGGTGGGAATACTAATTGTATTTACCCTATAGATTTATAACTGCTCAAACACCAACGCTGTCATTATTGCTTTTGTGTGTCTTCATGCTTCCAGATACATCTACCACAACTGACTCAGTCCAAACCCTGAATTCAAGTGTTTGAGAAAGAGACACAGATTGCTGTCGTGAGTCACTGTGGTGGTTCCTGGGCCAAGCTCTCCCACCAAGCATCTGTGGGCATCCCATATATTTACTGTTTGGGGCTTCGATGCTCTCCTCTGGTCCATGAGACCTCAGTCACTCAGAAGGTCCTCTTATGCTATAACCAAAGAGAGGAAGAGCGCATGCGCGGTATTGTACTGTTGCAGGATTTCTATTCCTTTGGTCCCCTGGCTTTTGGTCACGCCACTTCAAAGAATGAAGAGGTAGACCAGACGAAGAGTGGCGGGCCACAGAACAAAGTTTATTGAGCGATAGTACAAAGCTCCTGAAGAGGGAGAGGACCCAAGAGGGTTGCCAATTTGGCGTTTAGATCTAGGGGTTTTTATGGGCTTGTTGGTGGGCTTTGATCTGATTAACCCTCCGTGCACCCAATCAGGTTTTTGTCCTCTACCTATCACGTGGGAAAGGGTGGAGGGCTCCTTCCAGGGTGATGTAAAATTCTTTTAACGGTGGTTTCCTCTTGGGCGGGGGACAGCTCATCCCTGCCTGCCTTTCTTCTGACTCTCCTTCATGAGTACCAGCAGGACACTCGGCTAGTCCAAGGCACTGGGAACGTCCAGGGGACTTAGTCTCTTAGCTTGGCCCCAACAGTCTAACCACGTGCTGATGGTGTTTTGAGTCTGAGTCCACAATTTGGAAACCTCTTTTCACATGGATAGATCACATTTGAATGTAGCATGTGGGTTGCAGAAGTGGAGACCCAGCCGCATGATGACTGTCCCTTCTGGCCCCTCCGTGTGGAGTTTTAGGATCACCGAAGCAGGGAATGTCAGTGCAAGGAAGACGTGCTGCTCACTGACGGAGGCAGAGGATGCCAACCTCCGAATAAACACTACACATTTAAAACGTCATTTCCTCCCCATCCTCCCTGGAACTTTGGAAAATAAATGCCTTTGGAGAAAATAGGCTTGGAGAAAATAGGAGCCGATACAGGTCACTTAGAAGCACTTTGGGGCTGGTTTCCTGCAACAGAGCTGCTGCGTTAATATGCTCAGATGTGTGGATTTTGTCGTTCACAGATAGTAAAGGGAGTTTTGTGATGAATGCTCCACAGACGAAACGGTTCTTACTTAGCGAAGCAGCAGCTACTAGCTCTTTCCCCATTTACTGATTTTGGAGTGATGAGATACGGCCATGCCAAGTGTGAGATGCTTCCCTTTATAGTTTTCAATTTGCATGATAGCATTCCATTTTTGATCATCTAGAATGTCTCTGCTTCTTTTCTTTCCCCTTGTAGGAAAGCAGAGAGAAAAGCCATATAGTAATTATAATGAAAAGTCTTATAATGATCTGAGGTCCCCCCGCATGGTTCCTCTCCCTCCCACCTGCACCCTGCAGTCATCAGTGTTCTGATCAGAAGATTTTTAGACCTGGAAGAGCTGTCTGGCTCAATGTCTGACTTGAGTATTCAGGGCATATACAGATTCCTTTGAAAGGAAATGCATATTTGCAGATTTCCAGCAATACCTTTTAACACTTTTTATTATAAAATTCCTTAGAGAGGTAAAAATATAAAACTAGGTATACAAACATGTGTGTTATACAATCATGAAAACAAAACAAAAAAAACACCTTACAAATTAGAGATGGGCGCCTGGGTGGCTCAGTTGGTTAAGCGACTGCCTTCGGCTCAGGTCATGATCCCGGAGTCCCGGGATCGAGTCCCGCATCGGGCTCCCTGCTTGGCAGGGAGTCTGCTTCTCCCTCTAACCCTACTCCCTCTTGGGCTCTCTCTCTCACTCTGTCTCTCTCTCAAATAAATAAATAAAATCTTTAAAAAAAAACAAATTAGAGACAAAAGTATGATTGATAATTTCAAGTTAACATTGAAGAGCAGATATTGGTTGAACTTAAATTGCCAAAGCTGGATGTGTTAATGGAAAAATGTGCTGGCGTAATTGTTTTACTTATGACTGTTTTCTGTTTAATCATTGCCAGACATTATTTAAATTGTAGTCATTTTCATTATTATTATTTTGCTACCTTGACCATGAAGTCATGTTAAACTGTGAATAGGTTGGTCAATTTAGAATGTACACTCTCCGCACTGAAGAAAAAAGTATCCTTTAACAAAAGAAGGCTTATTGTTTATTTTTTGGCGACATAAACAGAGCTCTTGACTGCCACAGCCGAGGAACCTGGATGCTTTGCTTTCCAAGAGTCCTGTGCCATGGAATGACTCAGTCTCCCATCACTTTGTTCAAGTAGCTATGAAATTCTTGCACAATGTGTGGTAACACCCTTTGTCCTTGGCTTGGTGTACCCTCGATTGTAAACGCAAACACAGAGGCATTCACTGGAACCTCATATTCATCCAGATGACGCGGGCTATGTTTGCATTAATATTTATCTTTAGATTACCATCAAAATGGAAACACACAATTACATTCTGACAGGCATTTTGGATTTGGGGAAAATCTGAGGATCTTCAGAGGTCTGAAGACTCCAAGTTAAGAAACACTGGTCAAGTTACCGCCTAATTAGGTTTTGCCTCACTTCATTCTCACAAAAACCCTATGAGGTAGACATAGCATCAACTTGGCTTCACAGACTAGGCTCTGGGCTGTGACAGGGCTCAGGAATTTGCCCAGCACCACACAGGCTGTGAGAGAGGAACCAGGATCCCATCCCGGGTCTGTCTGTCTCCAAAGACTTTCTCCTTGAGATCTCTCAGGACCCTCACCCCTAGAGATCTGTCCAGAATCCTCAGGCAACTGTGTAGGAATGATCTTTGGGCAGGCAGGGGCTCATGCCTTTTCTTTTTATAGTTTCTTGAGGAAACTCAAGGCAAAAGTGGCATTCATACGCTGAAGGAACACAGTGCCATTTTGCGAGTCAGAGTCTCAATGAGAATTCATTTACCTCACACATGATTTCTCTCAGAATCAGTCCTAAAGCCATTCAGGCCTGCTCAGGACATTTCAGGCCCCACAGCTGAGGCCGGTACTAAGTCGTACTGTTGGATGAGAGTTGCATCAGAAACTCCGGGTGGAAGTCCTACTTCTTTTTTTATTTTATGTTATGTTAGTCACCAGACGGGGGGGGTCCTACTTCTGTTGTTAAAAGCTCTGTCACCTTGGGCAAGCCACTCCACTCCTTTGAGCACACGTTTACTGTCTTTAAAATGAGAACATTGATAATGACCTCGCAGGTGTATTGTGAGGGGTTCACGAGGCCCTGTGTATAACAGCATCATACTCTGAAGCATTTTCAACAGCAGGCCACGTCCGTATTCATTACACAGCCCCCAGCCCAATTCTTAGAGAGTTCCCAGTAAGTGTCAAAGATGTGTGCTGGCGCTGGAAATACAAAAATTAGACATGGTCCCTGATCTTAATGAATTCAGAGTCTAGTGAGGGAGGCTGGCATTAAAAGAAAAATCCTGCTGTACTTAGATGTGCAAAGTTGTAGAAATCTGTGCTATGCAAGAGAGGCAGTAATCGAAGTGTCTTGAGAGACTGTTTAAGTTTTGCAGAGCAGAGACAGGAGCTTATCCTTTGACGATCCATAAAAATTATAAAAACACAAGGCAGCAGGGTGTGCTTGGGAACCAGGCCAGTGAGGTGGGGTGCAGATGAGTCAGTATCACTGGGTCCCCAAGAGCTCAGGCTCCAGCCTCCTTTGGCTCTTGTATCCTGATTAGATACCGTTGTCATGCCCACCCATGCTATTTCCCTGCTCCCCGGAATGGTAGAAAGTAATTACTTTGTGCCAGTTTAGAATGTACTTTGAGGATGAAAAACATCAAACACAATCTCCATTTAATTGGCTTTTCCTGCTGTTTTTGCACTTGGGCTGCATGACCGGCTCGGAGAACTCCAGGGGCACCTTGACACGGCGTTTCCTCTTGCCCTCCAGGAGAGGGCTCCTTTCCCTTTGGCAGGCCTTTGATTTCCTCTGCATAGATTATTTGGCTTCTGCCTTGTTGCTCTTTTGATGGCCCACTTAGGCCCCCAGGGCTCAAATACATTGGCCACATTGGGCACAAACAGTAGATGTGACCCCCTACTGCTCTTCAGGAGTCAGGGACTGTTGCATTCTGCCCACTGAGGTCTATGCCTGCAGACTGGGGGCATTAATCTGTCTGTTTGCCTCATCGGACTGGACAGAATTTTTGGCGTCTTTCAGGCCCAACTCCTTTTTTTTTTTTTTTAAAGATTTTATTTATTTATTTTGAGACACAATGAGAGAGTGAGAGAGAGCATGAGGCGGGGAGGGGCAGAGGGAGAAGCAGACTCCCTGCTGAGCAGGGAGCCCGATGCGGGGCTCGATCCCAAGACCCTGGGATCATGACCTGAGCCTAAGGCAGGTGCTTAACCGACTGAGCCACCCAGGCGCCCATTCATGCCCAGCTCCTGTTGTCATTATTGCCTCGTGACTTCTGTGGAGAACACAGTTCCTATTACGTTATTCTACAAATTCCATCAGCCCATGACTCGGGCGGTGTTGATAGCTTCTGAATGACATTTTCAACAAATGTTCCTAACTGGGTGGATGTTATCAGCCACGGAGCCAGCACAGTGCTGCTGGGTAACTCTCAGGCCACTGCCTGGAAACTTGCGGAGCAACAAAATACCTGTGTACCCAAGACGATGAGAAGAGGATTCCTCCCATGAATTCTGTGGGCCCTTTTGACTGAAACATGATTTTACAGCCTACTTCATAGCCAAGAGCCCTTCTTACAAATAACTTTGCCAGTCTGAATTTGAAAATGTGTGCGTAGTTTCTCCAAAGTGTGGTCCAGATCAGAGGTCTCCCGTGGAGAGTGATCGTACCTACAAGACAATGCATTGGCACGCTGGAAAAAGATATTAGAACTCAGATATTTGAGGCGCCTGGGTGGCTCAGTCGGTTAAGCGTCGGCCTTCGGCTCAGGTCATGATCCAGGGTCCTGGGATCGAGTCCCGCATCGGGCTCCCTGCTCAGTGGGGAGTCTGCTTCTCCCTCTCCCTCTGTACTTTTCCCCTGTTTGTGCTCTCTGTCAAATAAATAAATAAAATCTTTAAAAAAAAAAGAACCCAGATATTTATTTGATATATTAAAATGAATGAGTTGGAGTTCTACACCAGGCAATAAAGAAATTGGGAATGACTTCAACTGGTCTAGCTGTCAGCTGGTGAGTGAATCATGAGGGACGGGGACCGGTCACACAGCGTGGACACCATTCATTAGTTTTTTCCCAGCATCTTGTGATGTCTTGTAGTTTCTGTGAGCTTGATTAAGTGAACAAGGATCTTAAAAGATTTATGTTGTGAAACCTTGTAATAAAGGCAGTATTAGGTAGTAATTCAAGGCCAATGGCAGAGCAGATCCCTTCTGACATGAAGTTGACCCATAACTTCAAAATTATGAACAAAACTACTTGAAATATGGATTTTGTTATGGGCTGAATTGTGTCTTCAGCATCTTCCACCGTCTCCCAGTTGATATGGTTGAACTCCTAATCCCCAATACCTAAGAACATAACCTTATCTGGAGACAGGATCTTTACAGAGTTAATTAAGTTAAAATGAGGTCATTGGGGTGGGCCCTATTCAGTATGACTGGTGTTCTTATAAAAAGAGGAAATTTGGACACAGAAATATGCATAGAGGGAAGACCATGTGAAGACACAGGGAGCAGATGGCCCTTTACCAGCCAAGGAGGGAGGCCCGGAACAGATTCTCCCTTCACAGCTCTGAGAAGCAGCCAGGCCTGCCAACACCTTCATCAATCTCGGACTTCTAGCTTCCAGAACTGTGAGAAAATAAATTCCTGTGGTTGAAGGCACCCAGTCTGGTATTTTATTGTGGCAGCCTGAGCAGACTAACACAGATTCACATCCAGTCTCGTTAGCAGTGGGCTTCTGTCATTATGTATGATGCCTTGAGGTGTGAGTTAATGACCGTGGGAAGGCATTAAGACTAGACCAACACTTAAACTGAGCTGTAAGCACAGGAATACAACCCAAAAGTTCACCAACAATGAAATGTGTTCAATCACAGCTATCACCAACCATACTACTATTAGGTATCTAAGAGGGGCAGAAAGGTTTTTGAACTAACAATAAATAAAATAATTTTAAAAATCATGATGTTTGGGGCGCCTGGGTGGCTCAGTCATTAAGCGTCTGCCTTCGGCTCAGGTCATGATCCCAGGGTCCTGGGATTGAGCCCCGCATCGGGCTCCCCGCTCGGCGGGAAGCCAGCTTCTCCCTCTCCCACTCCCCCTCTTGTGTTCCCTCTCTCACTGTGTCTCTCTCTGTCAAATAAATAAAAAAATCTTTAAAAAAAATCATGATGTTTGTTTTAATTCATTCTCTAATTATTTTGGAGATTAATTCATATCTCCATTTTATTATATAGTTTATATAGTCTTACAGTAATACATATGTACATAATTTACAGATAAATAAATATACATAAATATGGGTAGTGAGTGCTCAAATATGTTTTTGGTTTTTTTAAATTAAATTTTATTTTATTATGTTATGTTAATCACCATACATTACATCATTAGTTTTTGATGTAGTGTTCCATGATTCATTGTTTGCGTATAACACCCAGTGCTCCATGCAGAACGTGCCCTCTTTAATACCCATCACCAGGCTAACCCATCCCCCCACCCCCTCCCCTCTAGAACCCTCAGTTTGTTTCTCAGAGTCCATAGTCTCTCATGGTTCGTCTACCCCTCCGATTTCCCCCCCTTCATTTTTCCTTTCCTTCTCCTAATGTCCTCCATGCTATTCCTTATGTTCCACAAGTAAGTGAAACCATATGATAATTGACTTTCTCTGCTTGACTTATTTCACTTAGCATAATCGCCTCCAGTCCCATCTATGTTGATGTAAAAGTTGGGTATTCGTCCTTTCTGATGGCTGAGTAATATTCCATTGTATATATGGACCACATCTTCTTTATCCATTCATCTGTTGAAGGGCATCTCGGCTCTTTCCACAGTTTGGCTATTGTGGACATTGCTGCTGTGTCAAATATATTTTTTTGATGGGGTGTGTAATTAAAAATGTTTAGGGAACCATTGGACATGATAATGTAGCTTCGATTCCTTCCTTTGAAACCTGGATCCTTTAGGTCCTTCAGATTCCTAACATGATAGAGCAATTTTTCAAGACAATAGAGGTCCTGAAGTAACCAAAGTTTCATTTAGAGGGGAAAATGCTTATGCCTTGTGAGACTCATACTTTCCTATAGAGATTTAAATAAGAAGACTTTCTTGGGCGCCTGGGTGGCTCAGTTGGTTAAGCGACTGCCTTCGGCTCAGGTCATGATCCTGGAGTCCCGGGATCGAGTCCCGCATCGGGCTCCCTGCTCGGCAGGGAGTCTGCTTCTCCCTCTGACCCTCCTCCCTCTCATGCTCTCTGTCTCTCATTCTCTCTCTCTCAAATAAATAAATAAAATATTTAAAAAAAAAAAAAAAAAAAAAAAAAAAAAAAGAAGACTTTCTTGATGGGTTTCAGGTTTTAAAGACAGTTTCTAAAATGACTTTAATATGTTTCTATATAGAAACTAATTTTTGTTGTTTTTTTTCCCCCTTAACATTTGTCTTCTCTTCAATAGCATTGTTAAAATTCTCACAATGTCTAGAAAATCCAGTCACGGACCTAAAAAATTGGGGAAGTCCTCACCAACCTATGTATTCGGAGGCTTTCTGGGTACATTGCATAGAAGAAACCTAGTTTGTTTAGTAGCTACCGCTGGAGAATGCAGTTGAATGCATTCAAAGAGTCAGGAGATGAACTGGGGAAGGAGAGAACTACATACACATCATGTATACACACATTCACACACGCACACACACACACACACTCATACACAGATGCGCACCAGCATTTATGTATCCTAGGGGAACCTTGCCTGGCTTTTTACCAGAGACCCAGCCACTCCTTCCACAGTAGAAAAATACACAGCAATCAGCGTTCTATGTGTTTTGAGTGGCAGGGTTCAAATTAGCGGGGGTGCAATAAGTGAGCATCAAGGCTTATTGCATTTTGAATCTCTTCCATGTTCAAGGACAAAACATTTAGTCTGTGTAAGCAAACAGTGATTTGCCTTATGAAGTCTAAGGCTGTTTGTAGAGTTTTCTGATTACCATCAAGACAAGCAGAAAGAGAGACATTGGTTCAGGGTGGTTTTTTTATGCCTCTCAAGCAAACATGTACTTGATTTTATCTACCAGTCTTGCAAATTATCGCATGTCCCAGGAGGCACATAAATGCAAAGTTCTGGTTCTATGCACTTACCACGGTTTGTCACTCATGGTCTGCAAGTCACTGCCAATGTCAGAAGCTGGAAATATGTTATGATGGTGGAACGACATTGCCAGTCCCTGTCTCTGCCCCCCATTAGTCAGTTCCAGTGGATTGTAAATTGCTCAGGTGGCAAAAGTCACCCCCAAATGGAGAATGTGTATAAAGAGAATAATAGAAGAGGTGAGACCAAGTCCTGGGGCTCCAGCACTAGGAGACTGAGGATAGATGACTGGGAACAGTGAGATACCAGGAGAGCAAAGTGAGCGTGGCTTCATGGTACCCAAGGGAAGAGAGTGTGACCAGCTCTGTGCAATGACATCCCTATTCTCACCTTCTGCAGTTGCCTACTTGTCCTTCTCAGTTGCAGGGATGGATGACTTTCTTCTATGCTGTGAGGTCACTGAACATGTGTGTCAGCAGAAGTTCCTAGTCCTCAGACCATTTGGAACTTTTGTAATCTATAAAAAAATGCCCTCAGTATCATCCTTTACTTCCTGTTTTGTATTTCCTTTTTTGTAGTGAATCTTCCGGGGAATTAACACTAAATGGGACCAAGTTCAGTTGGAGGGAGAATTTTACTAAAAATTTAAGGATGCTTTTGGCAATGAAATTCCATTCAACATGTATTTACTAAATGCTTACTAAGGATAAGATGCTATTCTAGATGCTGCAAGAAATAAAAAATTAAAGAGATACATTCAGATGTCCTACAATATCTGCAGTGTAGGAATGGAATTACTATAGGAAAATACACATAAGATGCTGTGGGGGTTCACAGGAAGAGATCACATTCAGTGGGAGGGATTTTAAAAGACTCAAAGAAGGAGTTAACATGTGGGTTGGTTCTTAAAGACTGGTTGGAGTTTCAAAAGGCAGAGCTGAGGGCGCCTGGGTGGCTCAGTCGTTAAGCGTCGGCCTTCGGCTCAGGTCATGATCCAGGGTCCTGGGATCGAGTCCCACATCCGGCTCCCTGCTCAGCGGGAAGCCTGCTTCTCCCTCTCCCACTCCCCCTGCTTGTGTTCCTGCTCTCGCTGTCTCTCTCTCTGTCAAATAAATAAATAAAATCTTAAAAAAAAAAAAAGGCAGAGCTGAACTAAAGAGCAACTCAGGAAAATGGAACATGAGCAAAGACATAGAGATGGGAAAGTATAGCTCACTTTGGAGAAAAGGTAGTAAATTTGGCCAGAGCATAAAGATATGCATGATAGGGGCTCCTGGGTGGGTCAGTCATTAAGCGTCTGCCTTCGGCTCAGGTCATGATCTCAAGGTCCTGGGATCGAGCCCTGCATCGGGCTCCCTGTTCAGCGGGAAGCCTGGTTCTCCCTCTCCCACTTCCTCTGCTTGTGTTCCCTCTCTCGTTGTGTCTCTCTCTGTCAAATAAATAAATAAAATCTTAAAAAAAAATATGTATGACAAAAAAAAAATTAAGGGACTAAGGTTGGAGGAGAAGCATGATGGCTAGCTAGTGTCAGAGAGCCCTGGGCAGGGAGGCAGGGAGGCAGGGAGGCCACGTGATGAGAAAAGAACATGACTGCAGGTCAGAGACAGTCTCTCCCAGATACCACTCTGTGATATGACTTAAGTCGAATGAAGCTCTCTAAACCTCTGATTTTCCTATTCTAAAAGGCACTTGTTTACTTACCTTAAAAAAACAAACAACACTAACCCAAGTCAAACCAAACCATGCTGTTCATGATGGTGGCCTTGAGACATGAATACGGAGTTAAATTACATTCAGTATATCTTGTCTAAGAAGTCAGGGAAGTGAATAGGAGGCTTTGATTTCCTAAGAAAGGTTACTGCAGATTGTGCAAGAGAGAGGGGGTGGAATAAGACCTTTTGTCTTGTGAGAACTTAAATGCTAACTGTACATCCCTCTTTGGGGAGGAGAGGAAAGGATTCTGGATTTGCAGGTGGAGGATGTTGGAATTTGTCCCTATAAAAGCATCCCTGGGTGCTGGCCAGCACCTTGGGAAGTGGGTGTGTGATGAGAAAGAGCAAGGAGCAAAGAGCTGCAACCGTGTGGCTGAGCTTAGCACGGGGAGATGGAGAAGTCCTTCCTCAGGGAACCATGGAAATCTTTATAGGGGCCTCGACCAGCAAAGGCTCTTTGCAGCAGTGGACACGCTCACTGGGTAGAACCTGTCTTCAACAGTGCCAACAGCTTCACTCACAAACAGTGGCAGAGAGGAGTAATGGCAGTTATAATCTGCCCTGACCCCCGTTGTGTCTTTGCCGGGAAAGCTGAGCCCCAACTCTCTCCAGAGCTTGGAAGCCCTAGCACTTGGGTACAGTGTGTACATGGAGAGGCTTAAAGAGGCTGATGGCCAGTGTCAGAGAGCCCTGGGCAGGGAGGCAGGGAGGTAGTAGACAGTACAAGAATTTGAGAACTTAATTGAAAAGTAAAGAGAAGTAATTCAAATTTGTAGAGCAGTTCCAAGTGGTTATGAATACTTAGAATAAAAAAGTAGGTAATTCTTTTTTTTTTTTTAAGATTTTATTTATTTATTTGAGACAGAGAGAATGAGAGAGAGAGAGCACATGAGAGGGGGGAGGGTCAGAGGCAGAAGCAGGCTCCCTGCCGAGCAGGGAGCCCGATGCGGGACTCGATCCAGGGACTCCAGGGTCATGACCTGAGCCGAAGGCAGTCGCTTAACCAACTGAGCCACCCAGGCGCCCAAAAAGTAGGTAATTCTTAAGAGTTGACGTTTGTCTCTCTAGAAAACTCAGCTATCTAGAAACTCCCATTCCCTAAGTGTCTGGATTGAGGAGATTTTGTTTCTGTTTTTATTCATCAGGGAATGAAGTGAAATGACTGCATTTCTACTTGAAATTTAAGTCCGTTTCCATGAATCTCTGGAGGAGAGAGTCTCTAATGATTCTAGATGGACTGTCTATGCATTTTAACATCTCTGCATTTACTCCTGGAGTTTCTTGTGTGTGAGGATGGGTATTGGAAAGGAGGTGATGAAAAGAGCAACAGTCATTTTACTACCGACTGAATTACAGCCGTTCCTGGCCAGTTGTCATCGGGCGAAGTTCTAACCTTCAGTCAGGGTCTGGGCTCACTGTGCTCTGAGTCTGAGAAGGAGTCACTGAAAAGTGAGCAGTGAGTAAGGTCAGAGCTAGGCACTTCTTTGGTAACTCTTTTTTTTTTTTTAATATTTTATTTATTTATTTGAGAGAGAGAGATGAGAATGGGGAGGGTCAGAGGGAGAAGCAGACTCCTCGCTGAGCAGGGAGCCCGATGTGGGGCTCGATCCTGGGATCCCGGGATCATGACCTGAGCCAAAGGCCGACGCTTAACCGACTGAGCCACCCAGGCGCCCTTTGTTAACTCTTTTATGCTTCCTCATCGGTTTAGTATTTATCAGGTTTCGGAAGCTAAGTCAGTACTTATCCTTGGAAGGTCGTGTAGGTCTGTCTTTCACCCCAGACAGGACTTTCTGCAAAATCCCTGACTTTTGTGACAGAAGATCCATTGGTGCAGGGTCTGCTGAAACACACCTAGGGATGTGAAACACTACCGTGTGAAACAGACCATCCACTTAATAGTCAGAGTGCAGTCTCGGGAGCAGCAGGGCACCTGCTGTGAATGAGTTAGAAATGCTGGAGAGCCGCCTGGGTGGCGCCATCAGGGGAGCGTCGGACTCTTGGTTCCAGCTCAGGTCGCCACCTCAGGGTCCTGAGATGGAGCCCCGCATTGGACTCCATGCTCAGCGGGGAAGCCACTGGAGATTCCCTCTACCCCTCCCCTACCTGCGTGAGCACTCTCTCTCTAAAATGAATGAACGAATGAATGAATGAATGCATGCATGCATGCTGGATCTGAGGCCTCACTCCAGACTTGCTGAATGAGAATCCTCATTTGACGAGATCCGTAGGTAATCGTATACACTTGGTGTTTGAGAAGCCCTGGGCTTTTCCATTATTGGATGGTTGTGGGTGTCGGAAAATAACATGGGACTAAAACCTGCTGCTCTGGTGTGGCCTGTGGACCTACCTGCCCGTCCCCGGCCCCAGGCCGCTCCCTTGGCTTACTGCCGTCCCTGCAGTCACGGAGGTCGGCCGCTGCTGCCGCTGCGGGGACCCCGGCTCCTTACCCTGCAGCTGTCTGGGACCTCCCCCCTTTGAGGCCTGGCCCGTGGCACAGCCTCTGTCATGCTTCCTGCGTCGGAGCTGCGGCAGCTCCGGGGCCCGGCTCACATCCCACTGCTCCCTGGGGGGTCTGGCTCTCTCGGCGTCCCTTGAAGGGGCAGAGGATGATAATTAAGAAGTGTGTGTGTGGGGTGCCTGGGTGGCTCAGTTGTTAAGCGTCTGCCTTTGGCTCAGGTCATGATCCTGGGATCCCGGGATCGAGTCCCACATCGGGCTCCCTGCTAGGCGGGAAGCCTGCTTCTCCCTCTCCCACTCCCCCTACTTGTGTTCCTGATCTCGCTATCTCTCTCTCTGTCAAATAAATAAAATCTTTAAAAAAAAAAAAAAAAGAAGTGTGGGGGTACTTATACCATGTGGGGAGAGATAAGAGACAGGAAGGACCCAGAAGATAAATTGCTAGCTCTTCCTCCCACACTATGCTCCATGGTACCTCGCCTTTTCCAGCCACCTCACCGGAAACGTCCTGTGTGACCAGCTGTGTTTGGGGGGATGTTGCGTGCAGCTTGATAACATACTACCTTGTATTTTCTTTCCCTCATGTGTCTTTTCCTTTCCTTTTTTTTTTCCCTCTGAGATTGCACCCCTAAATCAGCAATACCTCAGCTTTGCCTTGAAGTCTGCTTTGTAAGGAACCCAGATGAAGACATCTGCCTTGTTTGAGCTTTACTCACTGCTTCTAATGCTGCCATCTGGTTGGCTTTGGAATGGTTGATTTCATTCATATAACTTCTTCCTTCAGACTGTACAAGACAGCTGCCATGCCTTCTCCCTTCTTGGCTAAAAACCCTCAGTTCCTTCGCGATTCCTCAAGATGAAGCTGCTGGGTGTCTCACACCCCTCACATCTCACTGTAAGGTGTCTTCTTACAGTGGCTCCTCTGGTGTGGGGCTGAGCTCATGGGGTTCTCATTTGTTTGACTGTGGGCATTAACCATCATGAACACAGCTATCCGGAGCTGGGCCTGCTCCCGTGAGGAGAAGCGGACTATTTGGGTTGTGGTGATCTGACGGATTAAGATGAGCTTAGTGAAGTCAGATGGAATGAACAAGGCACATCTGCTTTGGTTTTCTATGTCAGCTTCTGAGGGAGGGCCAGGCCCTCTGTGGGACCCAGAGTTCCTCAGGGGGTCTGTATCCCTTAAAGACACATTTGGGCTGGCCCCAGGCCCGGGCATGGTGGGACAAGGGATTCAAGTGACTTCCCAGGTGCTGTACCCTCCTTGGGGATGGAGGCTTCATTATCTCTCATCCAGACAAATCCAGAGTCAGAGTTTGGCCAAGGGATTCCTGACAAACAGTAATGATTATACCACATTTAGGTTTTTGGCCTCAGAGTACAAATGTATAAGGATGATCTAATAATCATGTAAACTGTTCTAAGGTCTAGAATATCTTGTCTTTCTGGAGGTCCCCTTTTTAAGTTTTTTAAGACTACCCTCCTATCTGCCCTGCCTACCCACCCCCACCAGTTTGAGGAGCTTTTATGATTTCTCAAGCACTGCACAGGTTTTATGGGGAACACAGGTAACCGTAAGATACAATACTTGCCCTCCAGGATCTTGCAAAGGCAAGGCCTCTCACATAACACGGTTCAAGATACCTAATATGACAAGGAGCATATGAATGCTGGATTAGCTCAGAGAAGCCGAAGTCTTGGAACAGCCAAATGAAGAGCACTTCATTTTAATGAAGAAGAGACTTTTGGATTTGCTGTAGAATGCTTTCCTTTAAATTTCATGGCAGAAAGTTGCAGAGAACCAATCCTTTAGGTTGCTGGAAACTGCATTGGTATGTCCCTTGTTCCTTAAGGCAAAGGACGTGTCATCTTCCCTGATATTTATAGGATGCTGTAAGCACATATGGTATAATACCTTACCTGGGTCAGAGAAATGACAACATTTTTGTCTTTAGTTTAAAAGACTGGAGAGGAATCTATTCAAAAATGAGTCACAAAACCCTCTCTCTGTTCAGAAGTTAATACTTTTGGCGTCATGTCAGGTTCCTGTCCCTGGAGATTGGGGAAAGCAGACTCAATTATTGTTGGCATGTTTGCTAACCTATTTTTAGCTCTAGAGAAGTGCCAGAGTAAAGGGCCAGACAGGGAAAGCCAACCAGAGGGGTGTGGGGAGGCATGCATTGCATCACTAGCCAGCATGTACCGGTTTGTTCTGAAGGATTCGTGGTAAGGAAGCAGCACTCCATGGGCTTCTTTCGGCTTCCGGGACTCCTTCTGGGCTCACAATACAAATGTACCAGGATGAGAAAACAAACAAACAAACAAACAAACAAATGTACCAGGATGATCTAATAATCATGTAAACTGTGCTGAGGTCTAGAATCTCTTGTCCCCAGCCCTCATCTTTTTTATGAGTACGCAGGCACGCAGAGAACGCAGATTAGTTGTAATATTGAAGGGCTCTCTTTCCCGTGGCTCCTGGGGTCCCTGTGCCTTCTGAGGGGACGGGAGGGAGGACAAGAAGAACAGTAAGAGCAAGAGTGGGTTACAGAAGCCGTGATAAATGGTTGAAGGACCCCCAACACTCCCTGCTGTTACTGGGGAAGGTGACCTGGCCTACGCTGTGGTTTTCAACCTGGGGGTTCTACAGAGACCTTGAAAACACATGTGAAACATTGTGTGCACTCTGGTGTTATAAGACGCTTTCCGCTTTCTTTGCCCACCATCTTCCTTTGCCAAATCACTGCAACAACTGCCGTTCTTGTTCCTTGAACGCGTCTGATGCCAGACCTGGGGACCCTCATTTTGTTCTTTTTCATCCGTGTGCTTTCACTCTTGCTCCTCCAATCCATTCTGTTCTCAGTGGTTAACGAACTTCAGAGACAATCTTGATCTAGATGTATCAATGGGAGGAGGGGTAGCAAAACCAAAACCCCCAAACCAAAAAACAAACCCCTTTGAGGGTCTCCCCTTTGCACTTTGAACACAAATCCAGAGTTCGAACCCGAAGTTTGCCCTAGTGTTGCCATTTCTCCCCTAATTACGAGGTTCCTTCAGTTCTGGAATGCTCTTCCTTGACTCTTTCCTCATGGCCTGCAATGCTCTCTGCTCTCTTTGCTGGGCTAACTTCAACCCACCCTGCAAGCCTAGCTTAAATTGCGTACTCCCAAAGAGAAAGCACTGGATTCTTTGATCTCAATTTAATTCTCCCATTATGTTTGTATGCACGGCATCGTTTTCTTCAGAATGTCTTATATTTTAAGACTATGTATTTATCTTTGTATTTATTCATATGTTTCTTTCCCCCTCCATAGACTCAAGTTGCCATGAGGACAGTTTTTCCCACTGTCATATCCCCTGCGCCTGGCTGAGTTCCTGCCTGCCTGAAATATCGTAGCTTCTCAGTAACTATTTACTGAATGAATGAATGAACATCACTGGCATTTAAATTAAGGAATTAAATTAAGTAATTTTATTATAAAAATTATGAATGCTAGAATAGAATGTAGCCATTAGAAATTTTTAGGTATATATTTATTGGTATGGAAAGATACCTGGATATTTGATTGAAAGAAAAATTTAAAAATACTGTGTATTGTTTTCATATACTATTTAAAAAGAAAAATAAATATATTGGTATATAAATACATACCAAGATGGAAACAACAGTTCTTTGAGTGGCATATTTTAGGTGTTTCTAGTTGTTTTTACTTATTTGTGTTTTCATACGTTCAATTTTTTTGTTTTAAAGTTATAGAATCCATTAATTCATTAATTAATTGTTAATTCATTCATCAACTATTTACTGAGTATCTTCATTCTGTCAGGCATTGTTCTAAAAATGAGGATTGTGATTATAAAATTCAAGCACAAATCCTCTTATTATGCACACCCTTTTTTTAGCATTCCTTTCTAGTTACCCATTTCAATAGTTTAGATGGATCTTTCTGGATCTTTTCTCTATTCATTTGATAATATTTATATAAGTTCTATTTCTTTGCACATATTTATAGATTTTTGAAATTTGTGATCATATTCTGCCTACCTTTTTGTGACTTCCTTTATTACTCTTATTATAATTTATATTTAATATATAATATATTATATTGCATTTTACATTATTACAATATATTATGTAATATATAATACATAAGTTATTACTGTAACTTAATAATATACCTAGAAAAAATTTTCCTGCCATTGTTTAAATGTACCTCATTAAAATAGAAAAAAGAGCTGCATGTTTCCATAATTATGTCATCAACTCCTTTATTAATGAGCACATGGATTATTTAAAATTTATTCTCTGAGTTTTATTTTTAAACAACACAACTAGAACGATGTGTTATTTATCAATTAATTGGTATTAAGGTTGGAATTTAAAAAAAGGGAGGGACGCCTGGGTGGCTCAGTGGGTTAAGCGGCTGCTTTTGGCTCAGGTCATAATCCCAGCAATCCTGGGATCGAGCCTGGGACACAGGCTCTCTGCTCAGCGGGGACTCTGCATCTCCCCTCTTCCCCCACTTAGCCATACATAACAAGAGACCCGGCACTGGACCCAGCAGAAGTTTACTCCTGGTATCTGCAGGCTAGATTTAAGAATGTAACTGTTCAGTTGTGGCTACATTTCAACTTGAAATTGACCATGTGGGGTCTAGAAATTCTTAAATTGAGTCAATCTGAACATACGGCCCCACACTTTCTGTGGTAGGCAGTATTTTATGAGCAGGTTGAATTACATTGTTGATACCATTGAGGTAATTTTCAGGTAGATGAAAAATGTTAAAATCGAGTTTTTTTCTCAAGAGAATATTTTCTTTCAGTGAATTATTTTATGTAGTTGATGCTTGGGAACCAAAATCAGGTGAGACAAAAAAAAAAAATCCCTCAACATCTTTTGTAGTGTATTTAAGGTTTTAAGGTTTTTTGTTACCAGAGTTTGAGATCGTAAAGGAAGGAATTATGGCTAAGTAACAGAGTATAAAGAGACAGCAAATATTACCTAGAAGAGGGGTGTGAAATGCCTCAGTTCCTGATTGCCCTAGGGCTGTAGCTCATTGATTGTTTATTCCTCTACATCTTTATTTCCTTGTTTGCTTGGTTTTATTTATTTTTTTCTTTTTAGATTGTTGACATTTTTTTTGGTCACCCCAAAAAACTGGGTAAACTAAGGTGGGGCCTGAAACTTATAAAATCTGGTGGCCTGGTTCAAAATATTTAAATTAAAAAATGAATGTTTATTTAAAATGAGAAAAGAAATAAGAAATTCCAATTTTTAAAATGTAGACCAATATCACCAATATCCCAAAGTCCAATTTGATTAGTTAATAGCCTGAATAAAACCTTTCTTCTACATTTTCTTGGCTGTATATTTTTGATCACCTCTTTACAAGATAACTTCGTAATTCTTATAAGAATAAGAATTATTTCCTAAATAAGACTTTCTTCTACCTGGATGATTTAAAAATTTAAACTTATTATTGATAGTTAGAATGCATAAAATATGAACTTCACACACACATTCAATATTTTAATACCTTTATAGGTTTGCATTTTGTAAATACATGAATTCTAATAAATAACAGGTCAAGTGATTTCCACCAGAAAGAACAAAATTGTATAAATTGTACATTTATAATTGTATACACTGCATTATCAAATACATTCCCAACAAGAAAAGCTTTTGTTTTGACTAATTGTTGGTGACAGCTGAATCTTCTATTGTCATATTTATACATATGTTGATTGAAAGAATTTTCACAGACCAGTCTCCACTTTGGCATATTTCACTCTTTTCACTTCCACTCCCTACTGGTGCTGGCTTCCTCAGAACACGTTCATACTGCAGTTTGACCTTCGGTCCTGAATCTTTGAGTTGAGGGCAAATTGGCAAGGTGAGCAGTAGAAGTGCTCCAGGAAGTCATTCCTACATGAGGTGGTTGGCAATTAACCGTAAAAGAGGTGACTGTAAATGACATAAATATGCCACACAAAATCCTAATTAAATATATTCCCAACTCCAAAAAATATATATATATTCCCAACTCAACTGAATCCCCAGGATGTCAGCAGCCACTCCCATAAACTTGATATAGAGGAATATGGGACCCAGGGAAAAGGCAGAATGGAAAGAGACTGGTTTTAACCATTATGATCAATTTTTTACTTTTCATAAAATTTTATAAAGACATATGACTATGGCAACACATTGTTAGGGCTCCTTCCTGAGCTTTATGGGAGCACGTGCAATGAGATGCAGGTTTCATTAATTCTAGAATAAACTTGCTTCTGAAGACTCAAAACGAGAGAGGGAGGAAGGGGGAGAAAAGACAGAAGGAAGGGCAGGAGGGAGGAAAGGGAGGTCAAACTTGAGTTACATACCCAGATTTCATTTGAAATCTATGCCTTCCTCATATGTTTGAAAATGCTCACACCTCTAACACTAATGCTTAATGGGTCAAGATATGTGTCACATCATGTTAAAATATGTGTAAAATAACAAGATCATTTTTGTGCTTGCCTTCTACATGTTTAGAGTCTACAATTTCTAAGTTTATGTTATGGATTTCAGGTTTGAAAATTAGAGACTAATTTTTTCTTTTATTCTTGAAAATTTTAAGTAAAATTTACATTACGTAGAATGCACATTAAGAGGGCTGATCAATGAGCTTTGACAAATACATCAGCCTCTATAACTTTGACCCCAATCAAGATCTATATCTATCACTCCCCAAATTCCCTCCTACCTCTTTTTTATTATGTTCAGTTAGCCAACATATAGTACATCGTTAGTTTCAGATGTAGAGTTCAATAATTCATCAGTTGTGTATAACACCCAGTGCTCGTCACATCACGTGCCCTCCTTAATGCCCATCACCTGGTTACTCCATCCTCCCCCGCTTCTGTAACCCTCAGTTTGTTTCCCGGAGTCCAGAATTTCTCATGGTTTGTCTCCCTCTCTGATTTCTTCCTCCTGCCTCTTTCTAGTCAATATTCTTCTGCTCTAAGGCACCATTCTTCTGATTTCTATAATCATAGATTAGTCTTAACTGTTCTTAGACCTCCCTTCCCTCCCTGCCTTCCTTCCTTCATCCTGACTGTTCTCAGACTTATAAACAAAATCACCAGTACTCTTTTGTGTCTTGTCTCTTTTGTTTAACATAATGGTTTTTTTTTTTTGGATTTATTCATGTTGTTCTGCGTACACTAGTCATTATATGGATATACCTCAATTTATTTATCCATTATCCCATTAGTAGGCACTTGGGTTGTTGCCAGATTTTGGCTGTTATGAATAGGCTGCTGTGAACATTTTATATGTCTTTTCATAAACATGTGCTTTTGTTTCTCTTGGGTAAATATGTAAGATGGGATTGCTGGGGCCAAGGGCAGGTGCATGCTAGACTTTATGGGACACTGGGCACTTCATACTTTCTTCAGTGTAGCATAATATCATTTCCTTAGTTCTTCTGAAGCACTTGGGGGATCCTCAGAAGAATAAGTCTATTAAGCAAAAATGATTATTAATTAAAGTTTGTGACAAATAAGGTATGCAATTTTTATGTCGGAAATTCCACCTCTGCAAAGAGTTGTCTTAATTATCTAAAATTAAATTTAGTAACTACCAAGACATCCAAAAAGCCTTGAAGGTCAATACACTTCACACAAAATCTCAAAGCATTTTTTTAAAAAGGAAATTATACCAGTCAGCGTCCAGTCAGGAGACAGAAATTATACAGTTACTGTAACAGAGAGAGCCTAATATAAATAATTGTTAACTAGATGTAAAATTATTAACTAGAGGGGCACCTGGGTGGCTTGGTCTGTTAAGCGTCTACCTTCGGCTCAGGTCATGATCCCCTCCTGGGATCGAGTCTCACATCAGGCTCCACATCAGGGTCCCTGCTCAGCGGGGAGTCTGCTTCTCCCTTTCCCTCTGCCTTGCCCCCTGCTTATATGCTCTCTCCCAAATAAATAAATAAAATCTTTAAAAAAAATTATTAACTAGATAACTGGAGGGGGAAAGGGGAACAGCAAGGTATGGTAGCAATTACAGAAAACAGCTACCTTCGCTTAAGAGTGGAGGAGAAGGGAAAGAGGTTGGAGTTAATGAAAATTTAGTAGTGTGGAGCTAAAACTTATACCTAGGGGGTGCTGCTTGGCTGGCGCTGATATCTTGGGGTGGGGGAGACTCCATGACAGAGGTCCGCCAACTATAGCTCATAGGCCAAATCCAGCTCACAGTCTGTTTTTTGTATGGCCCTTGAGTTAAGAATGGTTCATACATGTTTAAATGGTTGAAAAAAAATAAAAAAGAATAATTGTATTGTTTTCCTAAGGCCACCCTAATAAAGTATCACAAACTGAGTAGCTTAAAACCATAGAAATGTATGCTTGCACAGTTCTGGAGCCTGGAAATCCAAAATCAAATTGTCAGCAGGACTGTGCTTCCTCTGAGAGTCTGGGTAGGATGCTTCTCTCTTCTTTCTAGCCTTTGGCGGTGGCCAGCAACCCTTGGCCTCCTTGTCTGGCGGTTACATAACTCTTCTCTTACACGTCTCTTCACATACCCTTCTCTGTGTCTGGGTCTTTACGTGATGTTTTCCTCTTTTTAGAAGAATGACAGTCCTATTAGATTAAAGCCCAACCTAGTGACCTCACCTTAACTTGATTACATCTGCAAAGACTTGTTTCCGAATAAGACCACATGCACAGGGGCGGTGGGGGGGAGGGGGGGTTAGGACTTCTGCGTATCTTTTTGGGTGCGCAATTCAACTCAGAACAGTACTACTATTTTGTGACCCATGAAAATGATATGGTGCTCATAAATTTCAGTGCCCATGAGTAAAGCAACACTTGCCACACTCATTCATTTATGTATTGTCTGTGGTTGGTGTCATGCTACAATGGCCGAGTTGAACAGTGGCTACAGAGACCACGTGGCCAGCAAAGTCTCAAATATTCACTCTCTGGCAAGACTTAACGGCCAAAGTTTGCGGACACTTGTTCTGTGCGGCTCTTTTTGCAAGTGTTGGAAAAAGGCAAATTAGATTCAACTGCTGGAAGGACTTCCCCTTTCATGGGAGGAAGACATGTTCTTGTACGATGCTTGGAGGAACATGACCTGGGGAGGAAGCCCACAGGAGGCTCATGGGAGGGAACACATCTCTTCCTTCTCCAGCATTTGGTCTCCCTTTGTTGCCTCTTTTTGGTGACTTCAGAGGAAAGAAGCTAAAAAAGCGGAAATGGGGTTTGTAGAGTCCCATTCCTGGAAACACAAAGCAGAGAGAAGTATAAATTTGGAAATTATAGACAATAGCTGAATAATTTGTGCATACACGCATGTACATAACCCATAAGGAAAAAATATACATGCTGCTATAGTCCTTATTTCTGTAACTGAACTCGAGGCCATGGTTTGTATGTGTGTATGTAAATATATATATATTTATTTATTAAACTGAAGCTGTCATTTTGAGATTATTGTAGATTCACATACAGTTGCCAGAAATAATGCAGAGAAGTCCTATATACCTTTTATTCATTTGCTCCCAATGGTAACTAACCCACAATAGTCGCAGAACTGTGGTACAGTGTGACAACCAGGATATTGACATTGATACAATCAAGGTATGAAGGTTTTCATCACCACAGGATCCTTGTGTTGCCCTTTTATGCCCTTTCTTTCCTCCCCACTTCCCCTACCCTATTCTTAGCCCCTGGCAATCACTAATTTATTCTCCCTTTCTATATTTTTTTCAGGAATGTTCTATAAATGAAATCATATGTATATAACCTTTGGGATTGGCTTTTTTGACTGGGCATAATTTTCTGAAGATGCATCCAAACTGTTGCATTTTTTATTTGTTCCTGTAACATTCCTTTTTATTACTGAGGGGTATTGCATGAGATGGATGTACCAGAGTTTATATAACAATCCACTAAATGAAGGATGTCTGGGCTATGCTTAGTTTTAGGCTATTACAAACAAAGTAGCTAAAAACATTCTTGTACAGGCTTTTGTGTGAATATAAGTTTCCTTTACTCTGGGCTAAAAGCCCGAGAGTACAATTTTTGGGCTGTATGGTAATTGTGTGTTTGTCTTAAGAAACTGCCAAACTGTTCTCCAGAGTGGCCGTTGCCTTTTACATTCTCACCGGCAATGTCTGAGTGATCCGGCTTCTCTGCATTGTTGTCCACATTTGGTGTTGTCACAATTTTTTGTTTTAGCCATTCTGATGGGTGTGTAATGATATCTTCCTGAGGTTTTAATTTGCATTTCCCTAATGGCTGATGATGTGAAATATCTTCTTGTGTGCTTGTCATCTGTATATCCTCTTCAGTAACATGACTATTCATGTCTACACCTAGTGTCTAACCGGATTGTTGTCTTGTTGGGTTTTGAGACTTGTTTATTTATTGTAGGTACTAGTCCTTTGTCAAATACATGGTTTGTGAATATTTTCTCCCAATCTGTAGCTTGTCTCTTTATTCTTTTAAAAGGGTCTTCTACAAGGCGATCATTTTAATTTTGCTGAAGTCCAATATTTCCGTGCTTTTCTTTTATGGACTGTACTTTTGGTATCGACTTTAAGAACTCTTTGCTTAGTCCTAGATCCCAAAGAGTTTCTCCTGTGTTTTTTTTTTTTCCCCTAAGAGTTTTGGGTTTTACATTTTCTTTTAAGTCATTAATACATTTTGAGCTACTTCTTGTTTAATGTGTTTGGGTTAAGGTTCATCTTTTTGGTCTATGGGTGTCCAGTTGTTCCAGCACTGTTTTTTTCTTTTTTCTTTTGGAAAGGTGATCTTTCCTCCACTAACTTGCTTTTGTACCTTTGTCAGAAATAAACTGGACATATTTGTGTGATTCTAGTTCTGGGTTCTCCATTCTATTCCAGTGACTGGGATGTCTGTTTCTCCATCATACCATATACTCTTGATCACTGTAGCTGTATTTCAAGTAGACTGATTTCTCCTACCTTCTTTGTATTCAAAATTGCTTTAGCTATTGTAGTTCCTTTGCCTTTCCATATAAATTTTAGAATCATCTTGTCTATATTTGTAAATTATCTTGCTGGAATTTTGATTAGAATTGCATTAAACCTGTATGTTAAGAAGTCTGGGATTCAGGATGTAGCTATTTCTTTAACTCATTTGCTTGTGACCCTCTCCATTGTTTATTTGCCTAGGTTAATATCCACTAAGACTTTGCTAAGAAGTGTGTGTGTGTGTGTGTGTGTGTGTGTTGTGTAAAGAAAGAAGGGAAATGGAATGGCCACTTGTCCTGATTCAGCACCTCTCTGGAGAGACAAGGTAAGGGACAAACAGTATATTGGCCGCCGTATATTGTAACCTTTGTCTAATCATGGATTTATTGTGTCACTTCTAAAGTTTCACAGAAATGAATGAACTTTATCATCTATGATATGAGTGAGATAATTATGGGAATGGTAAGAATTATGACTTGAATTCTTTTTTTGATTGTGTTGCACATAGATATAGTTGTCTGCTCTGTATATTTTTCCCTTTTATAATGTGCTTTTCACATTGCTGCAGACCTTAGTTACATCCTGGGAAAATGAATATTTCCTAAAATAAAACTAAGGTGTAATCCTTATCCTTCCCTTTGTTGCTCCCAGAAATATGATGAGGGGAGTTACCTTCCCTAAGCTTTCCTTCATTAGAGATATTACTGCACTCTGGAATTTGAACAGAAACTTAAATCTCCAGACTTTTTAAAGCACAAAATATAAATAAAGGCTGGGAAAGTAAAAAAAAAGGGGGCACCTGGGTAGCTCAGTCATTAAGCGTCTGCCTTTGGCTCAGGTCGTGATTCCAGGGTCCTGGGATCGAGCCTTGCATCGGACTCCCTGCTCAGCAGGAAGCCTGCTTCTCCTTCTCCCACTCCGCCTGCTTGTGTTCCCTCTTTTGCTATTTCTCTCTGTCTGTCAAATAAATAAATAAAATTTAAAAAAAAAAGAAACCCTCAGTGAGGGTTTGGGACCCAGGTCATACAACTGCCAGATAGAACCTTTGGATGCAGCCATTTTGACATGGCCAATTTGATGCAGCCCCTTTAAAACACAATATCATTCTTTCATTACAATTTATGTTAGTAGTAGATACCCATAATATCATTCTTAATCCCCATTCAAATCATGCGGGCTTTTTACTTTCAGTTATGTTTTTGTATTGACACACATTTTTGTCCCATTATGAAGTTCTTAAATTTAAAAATGTTAACAGGTGATACATTCACATGGGTAAAGATATCAAAACAACATATGAAGAAATATAGCTTATATTCTGATAGCACCCCCTATAGCCATCCAATTCTACCACCCTCCAACACATTTCCACTTTTTAATTGCCTGTTTATCATTCCAGACAATGATCTGCATAGATTTTCACATATACATTGATAGCCCTTACTTTAGAATACTCTGTCACTCAAAATGCAGATGAATTGGAATTTGACTTTTTGTTTCTTACTTTAACTCTGACAATGAATATGATCTAGAAATATCAGTTTGTTCCGTGTTTTTTTTAATGGATGATAATCTATCTTGACAGTTAACACCTTCCATTTTTAAACTTTGGTACATTTTCCCCTTACTTTCTTATCTTCTATTTGACAATATGGTTAAATAAATCTGTTTAATTTAGGGCTTGAACCTTCTCTATAAGTAATGCACTCTTTCTTCTCCATTCTGAAGATGCCTTAGTGAGACCAAGAGAAGATGAGTTGTTTCTTCAAGGCACGGGGCCAGGCTGTGGCAAAGCTGAGACTGAACAGGGGCCCAGTGGGGGGCTGCCCTCTGCCCATCTCCCTGAGTGCGTTCACTGCTGTAGGATGACTCAGATTTATTATTGTCATGGCTGAAATCCATTAGAAAAATGTTTCTACCATCCATCTCAATCCTCTGCTAATCATGCAGTGCATCCTTTAAAAATGAGGATTTCTTCTTTTTTGCTGACAGTTTAATAATTTTAGTTGTTTCTGCTCTTGAGCATTTGCCCGGTTCAATGATTAATCCTCCAATCTGAACCCACTTAGACCAGAGCAATATCTTGCCAACCAGAATGAGCAAGTTGAATAATTGAAATTTTTATTAAGGATGAAACTTCTTTAATATATTATATTTATTATATATGATAGTTTCAACTTTCTGAGTCTTTCTTGTCAAAGGCATTCTTTCTCATTATCTTCTTTATGTAATATTTAATTTATATGGCCAGTCTTCTGTCCTTATGCAGGAAAATAAGTTGGGATAGCCCTCAACCAATTAATACCACTTTTCAAGTTGGGATTGGTTTGTATTAATGTAGTAGTCTGACCCCTAGTGGGTATAAGACACATTTGCACTCAGGTTGTAGCAGCAAATTTTGATCAGATTTTCTGAAAAGTGAATATGAGACAATTGAATTCCTCCTTGAAAATAAGTAAAATAAAAGTGAGAGAGAAATTATGAGTTCATACAAGATTAACAATAAAAGCAAAATTCAATCAAAATTGTATTTTTTGTAAAAAAGGTTTTCCAAATCTGTATTTTTACTGGTTTTTAATCATGTGTGATCAGGCTTCACTTATAAACACACTTACGTTTCAGGAATTCATTTTAGGTTATTTATTGGAAACCAAAACTTGTTTTGCCTCTGAAATTAAAGTCTTATTATCATCCCAGCATAGCCCTTTCTAGTCTTTGCTATAGAATTGGAATCAAACTTAGAGCTGAGAGAGAGATTTTTGTGATCATCTACTGAAGATCAGAGACCCAGAAAAGGTTGGTGACTTTTCCAAAGCCATAAAGTGAATTGTCAACAAATGGAAGTGGACTCTATCATTCATGAGACCCTCAGATCTAGGAAGGCCTGATCACAGCAGGATAATTCCAGCCTGATTTTTGGGAGCTGGGCGGGGGGGGGGGGGGGGGGGGCAATATTGAGTTCCAGGTTGGGAAGGAACAAACTGTAAAAATCCAGAGGGCCATTAAATGAAAAGTAAAAACTCCTCCTTCTTTACCAGGTTGGGTTCCTTCAAAGCTACAGCTTACAGGTATCTACTTTGATGTGCAAATATCAGGTATTTTTTTGCACACACACATATATATATATGAAAATAATGTATCTTGTATATAATATATAATGTAATATATATATTATATATTATCTTGTATATATATAATATTATATATTATTCTATACATTGATGTAATCATTTAATAAAATATCTTGGACATTTGTCTAAGTCAGTACATTCTTTTTTTTTTAAGACTTTATTTATTTGAGAGAGTGTATTCATGTGGCCGGTGGGGAGGGGCAGAGGGAAAGGGAGAGGGAAAATCTCAATCAGACTCCCAGCTGAGCATGGAGCCCGATGTGGGGCTCGATCTCATGACTCTGAGATCATGACCTGAGCCGAAACCAAGAGTGGGACACTTAACTGACTGAGAAACCCAGGCACCCTTTACTACTTAGTATTTTGATATTAGAGGTGGCCTAATTTATTAACGCCTTCAATTAATTTGCATACAGATGTTTTTAAAAATTTTCCACTACTGTAAACAATGTTGTAATGAACATCTTTGGACACGTAACTACAGGACTTATGCAAGTGTATCTGTGGGGTAAATTCCATTAAAGTGAAATTTTAGGCCAAAGCTTATGTCTGAGTAAAAAAACACTTTAAAAAAATTATTATTTATTTACTTGACAGAGAGACAGCAAGAGAGGGGGAGTGGGAGAGGGAGAAGCAGGCTTCCTGAGGAGCAGGGAGCCCAATGCGGGGCTCGATCCCAGGACCCTGGGATCATGACCTGAGCGGAAGGCAGACACTTAACGATTGAGCCACCCAGGTGCCCCTAAAAACACATTTGAAACTGATATTTCCCCACCTCCTGTTCTTCACATTTCCCTTATGTTCCTGCTGTCCCTTCCCTGGCTTTATGTTTCTCTTCCACTTAGTCGTTCCTACTCTGTGTCCTTTCTGCCCACTTAACCTTTTCTTTTCTGGAAAGAATGACTCCTTCTGCTACAAACTGTCTCACTTTTCTTTCTCCCTGCAAACTTAGCTTATACATTTTACCCTTCCTCTCTCCTCATGTATCTCAGGCAGCTGAGGAAGGAGCATCTTTCCTCCTCCACCTGTTCACTCTTGTCCCTTCTGAGAATTTCTGGGACCTTCTCCCATCACGTATCCATTTATTTAAGCCTTCCTTAATCTCTCCTTTTTTTTTTTTTTTAGACACTTGTTGGAAGTATAAATCGCCATACTTAAAAAAAAATTTTTTTTATTGTTATGTTAATCACCATACATTACATCATTAGTTTTAGATGTAGTGTTCCATGATTCATTGTTTGTGCATAACACCCAGTGCTCCATGTAGAACGTGCCCTCTTTAATACCCATCACCAGGCTAACCCATCCCCCCACCCCCCTCCCCTCTAGAACCCTCAGTTTGTTTTTCAGAGTCCATCGTCTCTCATGGTTTGTCTACCCCTCTGATTTCCCCCCCTTTATTCTTCCCCTCCTGCTATCTTCTTCCTTTTTTTTTTCTTAACATATATTGTCTTATTTGTTTCAGAGGTACAGATCTGAGATTCAACAGTCTTGCACAATTCACAGCGCTTACCAGAGCACATACCCTCCCCAGTGTCTATCACCCAGTCACCCCATCCCTCTCACCCTACCCCCCACTCCAGCAACCCTCAGTTTGTTTCCTGCAATTAAGAATTCCTCATATCAGTGAGATCATATGATACATGTCTTTCTCTGTTTGACTTATTTCGCTCAGCATAATACCCTCCAGTTCCATCCATGTCATTGCAAATGGCAAGATCTCATTCCTTTTGATGGCTGCATAATATTCCATTGTATATATATATATACCACATCTCCTTTTCCATTCATCTGTTGATGGACATCTTGGCTCTTTCCACAGTTTGGCTATTGTGGACATTGCTGCTATAAACATCGAGGTGCACGTACCCCTTCGGATCCCTACATTTGTATCTTTGGGGTAAATACCCAGTAGTTCAATTGCTGGATCATATGGTAGCCCTATTTTCAACTTTTTGAGGAACCTCCATACTGTTTTCCAGAGTGGCTGCATCAGCTTGCATTCCCACCAACAGTGTAGGAGGGTTCCCCTTTATCCGCATCCCCGCCAACATCTGTCATTTCCTGACTTGTTAATTTTAGCCATTCTGACTGGTGTGAGGTGGTATCTCATTGAGGTTTTGATTTGGATTTCCATGATGCCGAGTGATGTTGAGCACTTTTTCATGTGTCTGTTGGCCATTTGGATGTCTTCTTTGGAAAAATGTTCATGTCTTCTGCCCATTTCTTGATTGGATCATTTGTTCTTTGGGTGTTGAGTTTGATGAGTTCTTTATAGATTTTGGATACTAGCCCTTTATCTGATATGTCATTTGCAAATATCTTCTCCCATTCTGTCGGTTGTCTTTTGGTTTTCTTGACTGTTTCCTTTGCTGTGCAAAAGCTTTTTATCTTGATGAAGTCCCAATAGTTCATTTTTGCCCTTGCTTCCCTTGCCTTTGGCGATGTTTCTAGGAAGAAGTTGCTGTGGTTGAGGTCGACGAGGTTGCTGCCTGTGTTCTCCTTTAGGATTTTGATGGACTCCTGTCTCACATTGAGGTCTTTCAACCATTTGGAGTCTATTTTTGTGTGTGGTATAAGGAAATGGTCCAGTTTCATTCTTCTACATGTGGCTGTCCAATTTTCCCAACACCATTTGTTGAAGAGACTGTCTTTTTTCCATTGGACATTCTTTCCTGCTTTGTCAAAGATGAGTTGCCCATAGAGTTGAGGGTCCATTTCTGGGCTCTCTATTCTGTTCCATTGATCTATGTGTCTGTTTTTGTGCCAGTACCATACTGTCTTGATGATGACAGCTTTGTAATAGAGCTGGAAGTCCGGAATTGTGATGCCGCCAGCTTTGCTTTTCTTTTTCAACATTCCTCTGGCTATTCGGGGTCTTTTCTGGTTCCATGCAAATTTTAGGATTATTGTTCCACTTCTTTGAAAAAAGTGGATGGTATTTTGCTGGGGATTGTGTTGAATGTGTAGATTGCTCTAGGTAGCATTGACATCTTCACAATATTTGTTCTTCCAATCCATGAGCATGGAACATTTTTCCATTTCTTTGTGTCTTCCTCAATTTCTTTCATGAGTATTTTATAGTTTTCTGAGTACAGATCCTTTGCCTCTTTGGTTAGATTTATTCCTAGGTATCTTATGGTTTTGGGTGCAATTGTAAATGGGATCGACTCCTTAATTTCTCTTTCTTCTGTCTTGTTGTTGGTGTATATGAATGCCACTGATTTCTGTGCATTGATTTTATATCCTGCCACTTTACTGAATTCTTGTATGAGTTCTAGCAGTTTTGGGGTGGAGTCTTTTGGGTTTTCCACCATGATATGATAAAGTATCATATCATCTGCAAAGAGTGAGAGTTTGACTTCTTCTTTGCTGATTTGGATGCCTTTTATTTCTTTTTGTTGTCTGATTGCTGTGGCTAGGACTTCCAATACTATGTTGAATAGCAGTGGTGATAGTGGACATCCCTGCCACGTTCCTGACCTTAGGGGGAAAGCTCTCAGTTTTTCCCCATTGAGAATGATATTCGCTCTAGGTTTTTCATAGATGGCTTTTATGATCTTGAGGTATGTACCCTCTATCCCTATACTCTGGAGAGTTTTGATCAAGAAAGGATGCTGTACTTTGTCAAATGCTTTTTCTGCATCTATTGAGAGGATCATATGATTCTTGTTCTTTCTTTTGTTAATGTATTGTATCACATGGATTGATTTGCAGATGTTGAATCAACCTTGCAGCCCAGGGATAAATCCCACTTGGTCGTGGTGAATAATCCTTTTAATGTACTGTTGGATCCTATTGGTTCGTATTTTGGTGAGAATTTTTGCATCCATGTTCATCAAGGATATTGGTCTGTAATTCTCCTTTTTGATGGGGTCTTTGTCTGGTTTTGGGATCAAGGTAATGGTGGCCTCATAAAATGAGTTTGGAAGTTTTCCTTCCATTTATATTTTTTGGAACAGTTTCAGAAGAATTAATCTCTCCTTTTTTAACTGTCTATTTCTCCTTGGCTTATAAAATTGTCTCCCCTTTTCTCGAACCATGTTTTCCAAAGTCTATGTACCTAACACTCTTTTTAGGGGATACTTAGGGGAAAATGAATCATTTTTCAAATAAGTTTGAGTTATCCTATGTACTATTATCTTCATTTTGAATATTTAGAACTCACAGTAATTTGTTAAAGGTTCTGAGAAATTCTGCAATAATGAAAAGAAATCTGTTCAACTTTGCTATCTCAGTGTATCCCAAGTTACTTACCATCAAACCCAAATTTTCTTTTTTGTTCTATAATGTTTTTGAACATTTATAAACAAACACCTTGAAGGGAATCCTGCTTTAAGCAAAAATTTCCCTATCTCTCCTTTTTTCTTTCTCTTTTTTAAAAGATCTATCTCTATCTATCTATCTATCTATCTATCTATCTATCTATCTATCTATCATCTATCATCTATCTATCTATCTATCTATCTATCTATCTATCTATCTATCTATC